>NW_006800075.1:644642-650467 GCF_000485575.1 Poecilia formosa
CTTCTCTTTCATAATGTGTTTGACTAGCCAGGATTTGGAGGGTTATCCTCTCCTCACTTTGAGATGGAAACATTTTAATTCATTTATTAATAAACATTTATTCTCCATTCTAAGTAGCAGAAATTACAATTGAAGTTGTAAATAAGTGTTAAACTTCAGAATGGAACGGGAAGTTGTTGTATTTGTAATTACTTATTTCCAATCAGTGTCTTTGTTATGTTGAAATTAGTTTATTATTACAAAGATGCAGCCAACAAGAGCAGATTATTACTAGTCATTAGCATCCTATAGTAATTCACAGAAGTCACAATATAGCATGCAAAGAAGCTGCAGTCTGCAGCCAACATGCCAGCTTTCCTTCACACTTCATAGCAGAGGATAAAATCTTTTACTAAGAGTCAAGTCCCAAAATAGGAGTTCAAGTCAAGTCTGAAACCTGTGAGTCTCAGTTGAGTCCTGCAAAATACTTTCAGCTGTGATTACAAAGTTGGTTCCAGTGCTGATTTAGGTGGTGGGAATCAAATGCACACATTTCAGATTTTTGTACAAAAAAGTGTGTTAAAAAAAAAAACTATTTTCCTTTGTCTTTACATATATGCAGTTTGTGTTGCTCCATCACATTACGTCCCAGTTTAAGTGGCGAGAATCTTTTTACACGGTACTGTTTATGTATGAAGTCACAACAAGTTCAGATTAATAAATGTTTGCTTGGAACTGATTTGTCACTAATCTTTTTCCAATGATAAGAAACCCAAACAGTTGTAAACTGTGCATCACTGTCACCGCCACAACATTGTACTTCTGAAGCTCAAACAGCTTCCTGGTGTTTTTTTGTTTTTTTTTTCACACTCGCAACATAACAAAAATGAGTGAAACCAGATTTCTGGTGAGGCTAGAGCGCTCGAGCAAAGTGCAAAATCTCTGCCGCATGCCTTGTTGTGGTATTTTGTAGACACTACACACAGAAGACACATATGCACAGATCCAAGAAGGGACCTCCTACAGTCTCATCCACCCTTGAAGTTTTTCACACACCCCCGGCATTCACCGCTGCAAGAAAACATCAAAACGCCTCACATTTCTTCCTCTCCTCCAACCTGTGTAGAAAGACAAACGAACGAGCAGAAAACTTTTCACATCAGCCTGGAGTGTTGGTTCTGAGGGCCTGCGTACATGTAGGTTTACATGAGATAAAGACACAAAGGATTTTCTTTTTTAAAAAAAAAAAAAAACAGATCAGTTTGAAAGGATGGTGGCAAACGCACTGATCATGCTGATGATAAAGATGGCAGCAGCTTCCATGCCTGGCTCTGAGATGGACCTTAAACGCGGATATGGAGCTGGTTCTCCAGAACTGATCCAGAACTCGTGCCACTCGGTGGGATTTGGAATCAGAGCGATTCCTCCCAATATTTCCAGCAACACCTGGTGCCTGTGAGTAAACATACGCACACTCTTAAGAGCACACATGGATGCAACTACTAATTTTGGACATAATCTGTTGTCTGCGTGTCGTAATGGAGCTAAAAGGCTTCATTTTCAAGAACAGCAATGCAAAAAAGAAAAAAAAAAGATTTAGGGTATTGAGTAGCTCTTTGCTCCCTTGGCTCTGATTTAAGGTGTTAATGAGTTTTCCTCTTTGGAAACATCAATGTGATTGATCAACATCTGTCTCAGCTCAATTAGTTTTCTAAAATAAAGCAGCATCCATTTCCAGTTTTCATCTTTAGTTCTTTTTTTTTCTTGCAATAACTGCCAGAAAACATCTTCATGTTGTGCAGTGTTAGGATTTTTTTTTAAGCATCTGCTTTAAATATTCATTGTTGGTTTCAGTGAAAAACATTGTCACACTTCAAGTGTTTCTAAAGCATCTCAACCAACATTTGGAAAAGACACTCTACAACAAATTCTGCTTGCAGTTTATTCGATAAACCAAACTAAAGCGGAGTGTGACTGGATGGAAAAAAGAAGAGTTTCTCAAAATTAAAATATGGAACATGTGACATGTATTTGTATCTATCCATCCTCCTTGTGAATCAACACTTTGCAGAACCACTTTCTCTGCAATTACAGATGCAACTCTATTGGAATATGTTTCCATCACCTTTGCACATCTACAGACTGAATACAGCAAAATAGCTCAAACTCAGCCAGGCTGGATGGAGTGTTTAGGCATCAGCTTTCAACTATTGCCACAGATTCCAAGTTGGACTTTACACTACAGGAACACAAAATCTTAGCTTTAGAAACCAGACCAAAAATATGTTTATTTACTTGACATAAGACAAAACTAATTTACAAGTAACTTTTCGGCAAGACATAGGAGTTATAAGTAAATTAATGTTCTAAAAACATACTTGTTCCACTGACAAATTATTTCTCTTATTACATTGAAAAAATGTCACCTTATAAGTGAAATAATCAGCTAGAGGAGCTATTACTTTTCATCAATATTAAGGAATTATTTACTTAAAAGAAGTTCCTACATCTTGCTGAAAAGTTACTGAACAGATTTAGTGCAGGTCTGAATCATTCCGACACGGATATGCATAAATATAAACCATTTCTTTCTCTTAAGTCTTTCACAAACTTGAGCAAGTTTTCTTCCAGGATTGTATATACAGGATTATATTTACTAATTAATCTTCCCATCAAGCTAGAAATTGAGCTTCTTATATCTTACTAAAGGATCGTTTATGTCGTTCTTACAGAAATGTCTGATTTGGATTTTCCCACCTGAGCTGTGAATCTCTGCAGCTCCTCCAGTGTTAACACGTCTGCACAAATCTCGGAGGCCTTTACAGATTAGATTTATCCATATGAATCTTTAATTGCATTTATTTTATTTAGGTTTTAAAAAGTTAACAGCAACACTTTTCAGGTTTTTATTTACAAAAAAAAATTTAAACCATACATAATTTTCCTTCTGCTCCAGATCTATCACATAAAATCTCATCAAAATACAGTGAAGTTGATGATTGTAATGCGACATGTAAAAAAAGAATGTATGTAATGCAATAAACCCATAAGGTATTTTCAACAGACATATGAAAAGTTTGCCCTCAAGCTGCACAATGATCAAAACTCCAGTTGCTTTTTATATCGACTAAAACTCATATTGTTCTTTTGAAGAACTGAAAACCTCTCGAGACACTTTGTATAAAACGACACACTCCCTTCACCATCGTCTCATCATTAAATATTGAAGGATTATGCAATATTTACACACGCCCATCTTTTCTACGTGCATATTCATTTAGATTCATCCAAACCTCACTGCTTTCCTTTGGCTAAATCTTGTACTGAACGTTCCAGAGCTGGTCTAATTAAACATTAACTGAATCAAGGATTACATGCAACACTTGTTTGACCTGCTACAGCACCGCTGTGCAGCATTCACCGCAAATAAACACTTAAGTCTAAAACCATTGTGTCACTGCGTTTGCTGCTTTACCTCCTGGCGTTTCTCACTGCATGCCTGGATGCAATGCGACTTTGTATGTTTCAGCTATCAGAGATCAGGCAGCAAAATCCATGCGATGTTGGTACAACGAGGAGGAGGGTGACGATGAGGGAGGTCTGCTTATTATCTGCTTCCTTGCACCTGTGTCCAGACAACTACATTTTTAACGATGCCTGCCAAAATACTTCGAGAGGACGGCAACATTTAGCTTACCTTGTCATGTGGCTTTAAAGAGAGACAACAATTAACTGGCCATACATCTCAATATTTATCAGATTTATCCCTCTCTGTTTTAAAGAACTTCCACTATTTTGGTTGTTTTTAGTTTATGGCCAAGCCTTTTTTCTCAGCTAGTAGTCCGGTAGACTCAGTTTTATTGGGAACCAAAACTGCAACATCCGTTACATTTTCCGCTGGTGTGGTTCGCTTTCACACTGACTCATGTCAAACGGACCAAACCTTTTCAAAAACCTGTTCTCCTCCTCGCCTGTGGTGGCGCTGCACCAAGAACCACTGAAGTAAAATACATGTAAACCTCAGAAGACGACATGAGCGCAACTTCCTTCTTTGAAAATGACAAAAATGTCAGATATTGGCAAGTGCGCTTCTCTTTTTTTTTTTTTTGGTTCCATTTACTCAGAATGCCCTGCACTGAAGTCCGCTTCCTGTTTTTGGAGCGGTCTCTGGCTCTGTTTGGCATTTACATGCGTTCGGGCTGCACCAGAGTTCACTTCAACCGAACTGAGACCTGGGATTTCAGGTGAACAAGAGTTCACTTTGTGGTCCGCGTCAGAGTTTGTGCAAAAAAAAAAAAAAAATCAGAAACATTTATTATAAATAAAGTTCAAGGGGTGTGAATGATTTTCTAAATCACTAGTAGCAGTTCTAGCTAAAACAGACAACAGACAATTAGAATAGAGAAAGCAGGATTACATTGAACATTTATCCAAATGTTAATACGGATGTTTGTGTTTAAATTTGAGCTTTTTTGTACAATTGTATCCTTGTTAAGATTAACGTAACAACATTTCAAACTTACTGTATCTGTAAGGACACAGATACAGTTGTCCTTACAGACAATTATCTGTCTATAAGGACAGATAATTGGTATCTGTGTCCTTACAGATACCAATTATCTGTAAGGGCAGATAATTGGTATCCACCTCATATCTCAGTCCTCAGGCTCCTCTCATGCAACTATTACTACACTCTTTGTTGGATCATGGTAATGTATATTGATTTTATCTTGTTTGAACTACAGGGCCTCAATAAGGAGGAGAGATACTGATGTGGCATACTGAGCACTTCTTCTGCACATCATGACAGAAGTCATTGTTTAGGTCAGGTTTCGTTGGCATGCAGCAAATGATGGAGAGCAGAACATCCATCCATCCATCCAGACTGCAAAAATACAGGGTTTTTTTTGTCTAGTTTTTAGTGCAAATATCCTAGCACACTTGAAATTAGGCCTGCAACTAATGATTTTAGCAATTGACTAATCTATTAATTGGATCAAGAAATTGGCACATTTTGCTGATTTTTCATTTATGCCTTTCTTATACAATATTAGAAATATATTAAGACATGCAAATAAAGAATTCCGATCATTTTTAAAGTAAGAAAATAAACATTTAGTGCTTAAAAAGCAATAACATAGCATCCCTTAAGTGAATCTGAATCAGGTGAAGCTTGATGCCACATGAGGGTTTTGTCTAAAACATATTTATAGAGAAAGGATGCTTTTATACAAAAACTAGCTTAATTACTGCTCTGAATATATTGTTTTTTTCAGTAGGCAGCATTTTCTTTTGAGTCTGAATACTTCAGTCACCGATTAATCAACTGCTAAATTAATCATTTCATAAATGTAATCATTTCAGCCCTACTTTAAAAAGAAAAAAAACAAATCAAAATTCCCGATAACTTTTCAGCAAGCTATAGGAGCTTAAGTCCATAATTCCTTGATACTGATGAAAAAGTACAAGATCCACCTGCAGATTATTTCACTTATGGGAAAAAATGCCTTGTTATAAGTGAAGTCACATGCAAGTAGAATTAGTACGTCCTAATTAATGTTAAGGAATTATTGACTTAAAACAAGCTCCTATTTCTAGAGAGATATTTGCACAAGAAACTAGACCAAAAATACAAAGTCCATCTTTATGAAATAGAATTAATAAATAAATAAAAAAACAAACATAAAATAAATCTCCCTTTGATTTCTCTCATTATTTTTTTCCAGTGGTGTGGCTAAAGGAAACAAAAAGTTTCGTTAGCAGAATTCAAACCACAAGCCTCTTACATCAAAACGATGCAGTCTTGTGGTTCACCCTTATAAAAAGAGAAAAAGTTAGGTTTTTTT
>NW_006800075.1:650936-708551 GCF_000485575.1 Poecilia formosa
GTGTGTGTGTGTGTGTGTGTGTGTGTGTGTGTGTGTGTGTGCGTTTGTTTGTAATACCTTGTGGGGACGATTTTCCTGACATATACTACGTTGTGGGGAGCAATTGCTCCTTGTGGGGGACCAGGCTCCGGTCCCCCACAAGGGGAAACCCTGTTTTTGGGTCAGGGGTCAGATTTAGGGCTAAGGTATGAATTGAGTTTTGGTTAGGGTTAGGGTTAGGTATGTGATGGTTAGGGTTAGGAAAAGGGTAAAGGTAAGGTTTAGACTGTAGAAATGAATGGAAGTCAATGGAAAGTCCCCACAAAGATAGCCATGCAAACATGTGTGTGCGTGTGTGTATGTGTGTGTTCTTGTCTGGTCAAAGGTCAAGGCTCAGGAAGAGTTGTGATATTCACAGTTATGCAGCTACTAATGGCCATTTCAGGAGGGAAATCCAGATAAAACCTGCTCCGCTTCTCCCACACATCATTAGTGCAAAGACGTTTGTTTCTCAAAATGAGTCGCTTATTATTTTCCTCCTTCATTGTTTCATCTTAAATTATACTTAAAAATCTCCAAGCTGACAAATTTGCTCCGTTTCAGTTCACATAATTTTACTGTAAACTGTAAAATACACAAATTTAAGAATTTAAGTGTTTAAATACTTACTTTGAAAAATGATGAAAGCCCCGTGAATGTACCTCATGTTTTTTTACATTTTCAGAGAGAATTTGAGTTACATGTTTCTTCATATTTCACATGCCCCTGACCTGCAACTTTCAGACGCATCCCTGAATAAAAAGTCTGGTTAATAACCAGGTTTTTGTGAAACCCGCCAACATGCCTAGGCGGTAATTCAGCCTTTTGACTCAGGTGTGTTGGAGCAGGAATTTGGAACAGTTGTGAAGGAAAGCAAAGCAGGGAGACAGAGGGAAGGTGAATAATTAACAGAAAGGGAGCTGTGTTCATCAGTGAAACAAACCAAAGTGGAGACATGAAAACAGGACACAAGAAAAAAAGACAGAAATTAAATCTAAAGGAATTAACCTATTTGGCAGCAGTTTTCTAACAATGTGTTCCACATTAATAGAGTATGGCAAGCCCTTCCAAACATAAATAAACAAACCCACAACAATATGTCTCACTAACTTAAGTCATTTAACTTTTTAAAATATGTTTACAGTTTAGTGACATTCGACGATTAATGCATTTGTACTTTACTGCTGTCACTTTGGCCAAGATGCTCCTGTGAAGCTCATTCATGTTTTTTTGTGCGCATTCCGTTTATTGTATGAAAAATAAATGTACTCAACTGCATTTCACTATAATTTCCCAGATGTTTACAGTTTTTTTTTTTAATGGTGTTGTAGGGAAGTGAAGCAGACGCAGATCACAGAGATTCAGCAGCGTTCCTTCGCCAGCCTGCATCGCCTCACAAAGCTGTGAGTTTGATGCTCATGATTTTCATTTGATGCTCTGCATAGTTACCTGAGGAAGACCAAAAAAATAATTATTATTTAAATGTTAAAAGACAGAAAACTACTGCACTACACAGAAATGATGAAAATAAAAAAAATGATTCAAAAAGGCTCAGAAAAATAGAAGAAAATAAAACGAAGAAAAACAATCACAGGATAAATGTGATGCATTTGTTGGTGACGGTGGTTGGATAAGGGGAGTGTCAGGAGGCGTAACATATTTTTTCATTTTGGCTAGTATCGTTCATCACCTTTAGTCTTTGCTTCATAATTATGTCATATCGTCACCTTCCTAAAATAATGGCTTTATGTCATGATCTGTGTTTCTGTGTATTTATTTTAAGGTTTTTCTGTGTTCAGTTTCTGTCCTGAGTCTCTGTTTCTGTGTCTTCCCATTTATTGCCTCCCAGCTGTGTCTCATTCCTTGATTACCCTCCCTGTGTATTTAGTCCCACCTGTTGTCTTTGTCACTTGTCGGATCCTCTCGTATGTCATTTGTTGTCTGTCTGCCTGCCTGCCTGCCTGCCTGCCTGCCTGCCTGCCTGCCTGCCATCCATCACAGTCGTACTGTAAAGTCCTGTGTTGGTTAGCTCTCTTATTCAGTTTTTCAGTTGCTACCGGTAATTAGCTATGTGCTAAACTCTCTGCCGTGCCGCCTGTGTTGGACTGTTTGAGCTCTCTTTATTAAATCATCATCATCACCATCCTCTGGGTCTCAGCATTCGTTCTCACCACCACCTCCCAACACCACCCCATGACACTTTAGTCATTTTTCCCAAAAGTGATTTTTTTTTTTTATCATCTTTTGGTTAAAAAAAAAGACTTGTGTCATTATTCCAGGAAGGTGATGATATGTGAATGGACAGTCTGTGTTGCCATGGTAATCACTGATCCTTTTATTCAGATTTTTTTTTTCATGAACCATCAGAATCTGTATTTTTTTATTATAGAGGATTATTGTTTTCTTTGTACTTTACTTTTTTAGCAGTTTAAATCACCTCAGACTGTGTTATTTTAACTTGCCTGTTGTTTTGCTTTATAAAGGAAATAGATTTTATTTTGTGGACCATCTAACGGGTGAGGAATTTCTTTATTCCCCAAACTAGAGCCCCCCCTCCAAAAAAACCTAACAAATTTGTTTTATTTATGATATTATATGAGGTTATAATCCAAAACATAATAAATTAGATCTTTATATCATATTGTAATTAAGTGAAATGCATTTTTAAACTTGTGGATTATGTTAATAGAACCAGACTGGGAAGCCATCCCCCAAATATCCATTAAAAAAATCAGTTCTTTTACTTTCTATCAATGTTGGACAGTTTTTGCAGAGAATACCAGTGAGTTCTGCTTTAGTAATATATTTATTTCTTTTCTGTCACTTCCCATCTTAGTTTCATCCTGCAGAACAACATCCTGCAGAGCATCGGTGCATCTGCCTTTGCCGGTCTGCCTCAGCTCTCCGACGTGTGAGTATTCGCATCTCAACCCTAACCCTGTGCATCCTGTTTCCTCCAAAACAGCCACGTGTTTAGTCTTTGTCCTGGAACAAGAAGAACCAGAAACTCTGAGGAGTCTCCTCATGTCAGAATAATGGAAACAAAATATGCTTAACAATAAGTGCAAATGAGGCCCAAAGAGGCTTATTTTTAAACACGTGTCATGTTCTTCTGCTTCTTTCAGCTACATTTCTGAAAATCTCTCTTTAGAGACGATAAAAGCTTTCGCTTTCTCCGATCTCCCAGAGCTCGCTGAAATGTGGGTACAACAGGCAGTTAGTTTTGATATATTAGATTTTTTATGTTTTTAAAGTGTGCAACTGACAAATTGCTTCTTTCAGAGAGATAACCAAATCCAAACACCTGAGATCCATTCATCCAGATGCTTTCAGGAACATTGTGAGCCTTCGCCGTCTGTGAGTGCTCTCACACTTTGTTTTTTTAATTTTTTGAACTAATTGTGAGTTCAAAGTAGGTCATGGTTGACGAGCCTACTTCTGAGGACCCACACAACCAAATCCATGATTATTTAATTAGCTCGGATCCCCCTGATGGCCGATCAAGCGTCAAACATCCAACCACCAATTTAGATTTTCCCACAGTTTTATTCACCCCGAACTCCATAGTTGTAACACTAATAGTTTCCAAGTAATTGAATTGTTTTTATATTTGTGAAACAATCTCCAAGTAGCCAATTATGTGATTCATTGCTCACTGCTTTAGTCTCTCAGGGATTCTATCATCTGTATCGTTCAGCGTGGCCCATTTTGTGAAAAACTGGGACACAAAAACTCGGCTCTGTGTGGTGACAAAAATATATTTTTAAACTGTTTGTCTAAACAAGGGCACCTTAGTGCAGCATCGAGACATAAATCAGCGTCTGGAACATTTTTTTTTTCTTAATTTAAGCTTGTTTGTTGCTCAGATATCAGAAAATATGCAATGGTTGCTCGGTGCCTAAATTTATCCTCCATTCGTCTTCCATTTGTGTCAGACTGAGTTTGTTGGAGAAATGGGTAAAAATGAGTTGTAAATATGCATTGTAAAGGAACTTGAACGCCTTTAAAACACTGGAATGCTGACGTTATTAGAAAAACAAGCCCGCACTGCTTGTTTAGTCATTTAACTTTTTAAAATATGTTTACAGTTTGGTGACATTTGACGATTATTGTCACCAAACTTAAAGTCTCTGCTTACTGTCAGAGACTTTAAGCAGAGTCTCTGACATCTCGGCTCACACAGATATTCATGGAACGAGCCTCAAAAGGGTCAAGCATTTTTGGAGAAACGACTCGTAATATTGTCCAACTGTCATGATTTCAGTGTTTCACGCTGCTCTCCTGCTCTGCCCCTCCCACCCCTGTTGGCTGCCTGATTGCTGCCACCTGTGCTGCTGTTGCTGCTTTGTGAGTTTCTCTGCCTTTGCTCTGACTTCTGCTACATGTACCTGGATTCTGGATTTGTTCTGGCTTTCTGACCCTCAGTGTGGCTGACCTGAACTTTTCGCCTGAGCGCTGAGTTTTGGATCAAAGGAAAATGACTCGCTCACCTCCTCAAGGTGAAACCTGATCGTTGGATTGGGGCATGTGAACCAGCTTACGATGCTTCCAGAGTTTCCTCACTCTGTGACGTCATAATCCCAGGTTTAAAGAGCATAGAGTCCACCTCTCCATGGTCCTGCGGGTGCAACAATCCCCGCAAAATGACTTTTCCCTTTACATAAGTCACATCTCTGAGGAGCTGAGATATCCAGGAAAGCAATCTCTACTGGAGTCTGACGTGAAAGCTGATCCCAAGAAGAGGCTGTCAATCGTCGTATACCTTTTCGTAATTGCAAATAAAACCTTTCTGTGGTCGGGTTCTGATTCGTACGTAACTTATTATGCCCAACATTTGTGTACATTTGCCTGGTGTCTTAAACATTTTCAAACTTTGTCCCTTATAACCACAAACATCAAATGCCACACATGGAGTTTTGTGTGAAGGCAGCTTGTTTATTGTGACGCCCATTTGGCTTGAGGCAAACTGCAGATGTTAGTTGTTAGGACTTTTGGTTTATCCTCCATTCAGACCAGATTTGTGGCGAGCAAAACTAACATTTGGCCTGTTTTCAGATTCTCCAACCTGAAGTTAGCTGCATCTCCTCCAGAGCAACTTTGAGCATCTCAGCTGCTTCTTTGAGCTAAAGCTCTCCATCTTCTGCCAGCTGTGCCTTATTTATCTCATTCTTAGATGATGGATTAAGCTGTACTGAAAAAGAGAACGAAGCTCCAACTTAAAGAAATTGATTTAATCTATTACATGTAATCACATTTGTCTAATGCGACAACTAATAAAAGTAACATATTTACTTGGATAAACTTAATTGGATCACCTGTTTTCTTTTTTCAGCGTGTGTTTGTATTAATTACGAGACTTTTAAGGACAGTTTGTTGCACTATACTTTATTTAGGAGAACATTGTGAAGAGAACAGAATGAAGAGATCATCATCATGTCAAATATAAGAGTTTGTGAAAATCTCTGCAGGTTTCCTTACTTGTGCTTTGTGTTGTAGTGGTTCGGATTTGACTGGTTCTCCAAACTTTGTACTAGATCTGTTTTTATATTTTAGCTCTCTTTTCTCCCCTTTAGACCATCCTGACTGGTGTAATTTGTTTTTGCTTCATGTACTTCAGTATTTCTGCTATCTGTTCCCCAGTTTGCATCAGATCATCTTGCCCTGTTTTCTTTGCACATCAGACCTTTGTCAATCCTCACACCTGGCCTGTGTTGCTTCAATAACTTATAACTTTTCTTGTTGTTTTTCCGGTTTCATCATTTCTGCTGTGTTTTAGGGTTTGATTCATACATATTAAAACTACATCTGTTTAATTTTTTTCTGCAAAGGCATCAAAAGTAATTTAATATTTCTGAGAGTTTGCACAAGAATTGCACAACATTAGAAAAACCTATGAGATTCAGTAATGTAGGTTATTGTCACAAAATGTCATGGTGAGCATCTTCTCTTGCACAAGTAGCATCAATACCTCCATGAGCTGTTTAGATGCTTAACTTAAGCTTGACTCTACAAAGCACTATTTTCAAAAAATCAGACAAAGACACATTTTTTCCCAGAGGCTGTCTCTCTAATGAACACAATAAACACCTTATTGCCTAAGCAATCAGCTCCTCTGCTTTGAAACAGAATAAGCATATTTGCACAACAATCCTCTAAAGAAAAACTGGCTGCAAATACTTGTGCATACTGTTCATTTATTCCCTCTAAAGTTTATGTATTTACACATTGTGTCTATGTGCTGCGAGCACTTGAAGCTGAAGTCAAATTTGTTGTGTCCAGCTACAGGACAGAACTAAACTAACACAAAGTAAAACTGACTATTTCCATCTTAATTAAAAAAAAAAAGTTTCATTAAGATAAAAATTGGTCTAGAAAATTTCTTCTATTCTGATAATGAAAGAGTTTAGCTGTAGTTTCTTAATGAATTTATCACATTGCAACTACTTTGTTTGTGCTGCACTGAAAAAAAAAATACTACTTAGTGTTAAAATTTTATTTAATATTTATTGCAGTCCATGCAGCTCTTTGCAAAACGCACATTAACAGTAACGGTGCATTTATAAGTGTTAAAATTTCTGTCAACGCTAATAGTTTTAGACTGCAGCCGCGTTTATTTCCTTTTCACCTTGACATACTCTCGAAGGATCTCCATTGTTCGTCTGTTTGCTACGTTGTGCCCGGTTTCATTCTCACGTGGCGCCTGCTTGCCTGTTGGTTACAAAATGAAGGAAGTAACATTTGGCTGTCGTATTTCCACAGAACTATCTCCAACACCGGGCTGCGAATTTTTCCAGACCTCTCCAAGATCCAGTCTGCAGCCCGAGGTTTTCTGTTGTAGGTGTCAGCGTATGATGGAAATGACCCGCAAGAGCGCACTTGCTAAAACACCCACACACCATCCTTTCCACATGGATCTGAATTTATAGGCACACGGAATTAAAGCACATGGCCTGAGGACATCACACACATTTACCGCCTTTAAGATGGACACACACAGACTCATTGCAGATCAGTTTGTGCTAAACACACATGACTTTTTTATTCTCCATATATATTTTGCCCTTTGTGTTGCACAGTGACCTCCAGGACAACATCAACATAGAAACTGTCCCTGCCAATGCCTTCAGAGGCCTCTGCACAAAACCAATTGAGGAAATGTAAGATAATCATCTTCTTTCCCTCCGGCTACTTCCATTTTCCTTTTGCATTCATGCGCCTCTTAGGGATGGCTCTACTAAACGACTGCACATGTTTAGTTCTTGCAAAATGGGAGCAAGCTAAACTTGGAGCATCTGTTTGTAAATTAAAGGAAACAGGTTGGTTTTACAAGCAATAGCATCCAATGCTCCAACACGTTTAAATGAGGAATTCATGCATTTAAAGGACAAGCCATCCATATTCATGTGTGTTTCTGTGAATTACAAATAAAGGGAAATATATCGACAGAACCTCAAACACCAGAGTTGTTTGTGACAGTTAGGGTGAAATATAATATATATTACATTTATCTTCTAAAAACAGGTGACAGTTTTGATTCAGAAGAAGAAACAGGAAAGAAGGCAACTTGCTGCATTTGTGGTTTTTTCAAAACAAATGCAGAAATTTCATGAAAATGATGTGTGCTGTCTTCCATTGGAGAGTTTTCTACAAATATTTCCAGTAATTTGTATTTAAATTCAATCAAAGCTGTTTTAAAGCACATTGCAAAGGTTTTCACAACCGCTTGATTTTTTTTTATTTTTAGTTTTGTCACATCACAAAGACCAACGTATTTTGCAGAGACTTTATATGAAAAATAACAAACATTGTAGTCACAATTGTAAAGTGGAACAGTTTTACACATAAATATATGGGAAATGTGGCATTAATGTATGTCAATACTTTGTAGAATCACATTAGCTGCAGGTGGTTTTAGTGAATCTCTCCACCAGCTTTGCACATCAAAAGACTGAAATACTTTCCAGTTATTCCCTGTCTAAAAAAAGCTGAAGCTCAGATTAGATGGACACATGAAAGCATTAGTTTTCAAGTCTGAAAAAAGATTTTTAATTGGGCGTAGATATGAACTTTGACTGGTCCATTCCAACACATAAATATACTTTGACTTCTCGTGGCAGGTTTGCATGTCTGTCATAGTCTTTAGGTAAAAGACAGAACAATAGATGTTTGGATTTAGCGTTTCTGTGTATCATGCATACAACAGAATAAAAAGTGTTAAAATTACACAAATGAGAAATGTGACGTTTTTCTGGCTCCAAATAGCTGCAGGAACATCAGCGAGCCTCTGCAGCCAATAAACACTCTGGCACTTAATTTGCCGCTTCTGTAAAAGCCAAAAGTGGTTATAAAATGTTCAGAAGCAGCCAAGGTAGTCGTCTTGGTCCAGTTGGAATGAAAACAAGGATTACAAAAAGATGCAGAGTGGTTCTGAAGACATGCAGCATTTCTAAAATTCAATTCAGAAACCAGGAAAATCAATCAAATTTTATTTGTATAGCACATTTCAGCAGCAAGACATTTCAAAGTGCTTTACATCATAAACAAAAACACAAAGTCATGCAACTTAGAATCAACAATCAAAACATTACATTAAGTCAAGTGCCATCGTTAAATTCATAATTGATTAAATTTCAAATACAACTCTAAACAGGTGGGTGTTTAGTCGAAATTTAAAGGAAGTCAGTGTTTCAGCTGTTTTACAGTTTTCTGGAAGTTTGTTCCAGATTTGAGCTGAAATGCTGCTTCTCCTTGTTTGGTTCAGGTTCTGGGGATGCAGAGCAGAAAAAGTATATGATCATTAAAAAAATCAACCCGAAAAGGGCCATAAAATGACCACAGCATTATAAAAAGGACCAGAGAGAAGAAAAAACATAAAATAATTCAGAATGGTTATGAAGCAATACAAAATATGGTAGGTGGATGCACAGAACAATCGCAAATTACACGTTTGTGTTTGCTTTGAGCTTCCTTCCTGTTGCTCTTCAGTAGGATGAGTGGGGTGCTTTCAGAGTGCTTGTCTGTGCCCCTGGGACCCAGGTTTCATAATCTCGCCAACAACTTTATCAGTGCTTCTGTTGAACAGAAGAAAAGAAAAGAGGAGGAAAGAGCAGCTGAGGCAGTAGTCACTTACTAACTGTTTAGCTGAAAGTCTGCGGCCGCGCAGCTTTAGTTTGTGGGAACAAAGGAAGTGCAAACAGCAAGTTTGGCATCAGCAGCTCGGATAAATTTTCGCCGCCTGAGCCATGTGACTGAGATTTTGGCTTCTCTCTCTGATGACAGACGGCTCACCAGAAATGGCATCAAGGAGGTGGCGAGTGACGCCTTCAACGGAACAAAGATGTACAGATTGTGAGTCACAGACAGACGCACAGCTACAAGCACGCAGTTTCAACTTCCTCGTTTAATTTCTCTGCTTTTAACTCGTTTTCCAGGCTTCTGAGTGGAAACAAGCAGCTTGGTCACATCAGCCCCGATGCCTTTGTGGGTTCCAGTGAGTTGGTGGTGCTGTAAGCATGACATCCCCTCTTATCTCGTGCCTTCATCGTTCGCCCTCTTCAGCGCCACCTTTTAAAGTCAGAGTAGGCTGACAGTCTGTCAGCATTCTATTTAAAACAGAAATCTGGATGAAGGTTAAAATTGGAGGTTAAAGAAAATAGATTGTGAGCGAATGCAGGCAGCGAATTTCAATGCGCGAGATTTTCCCACCTCCAAAGAAGAGACACGTCCTCTACTGTCCAGCATGTCAATCAAACGGGAGCAGCTTGACAGTTTTACAAGTTGTTCTGGTTCATTCCTGCATTTATTTAATCTCTAAAATTAGAATAATTCCTGTGGTATGAAAATATTTATTTCAAATTGATAATTATCTAATATTCAATAGAGTCTATTTAATAGATTTTAAATAAAATGGCTTCAATTTTAAGTTTTTTTCCTCGCTTTCCTTTCTAAAACATAAAGAAAACATTTCCAGAAAGTGGCTTTTATTTCAACGTGAGTTGTGCAAGTATTGTGGGGTATTAGGCTACAACAACTTCATAATATTAGCAGAATAAAGATGCAATTTTACCAGATGAACGTCATAAAACTCTGAGAAAAAAGCGTCAACAGTGATTTTTGTTCTTCGAAACAGACCCAGTCGTTTGCATGATTGTTTCGAAGTTCTGCTGATGATAATTTGATGCTGATGCGTTGAAACATGAAGTATTTCCTTATCTACAAAAATGATACCAAAGTATAATTTCATAAAATGCTCAGTATTCCTCATTCAAATTTGTTTGTAGTTTTCATGTTGAAGTTCTCATAAAATAACTTCTTCTTTGTCCTAATATTACAACTTTATTCTGCTAAAATTGTGACATTATTCTCATATTATTTCGTCTGTACAGCTTTATTCTCTGTATTGTTATGAGTGTATTCTTGTAATATTATGACTTTATTCTCATAATTTCAAAATAGAGAAACTTAGTCTGGTCTTTATATTCCATCTGAGAGTTGATCTAAATTCAGCGTTCAAATAAACAGAAACATGCTTGTTAAACAAGATGGCCGCCCTGCGTGTGATGACATCACACTGAACTATGGAAACCCAATGAATGTACTGCTGGGAAAAAAATTACAGATTTTCCAAAACTTAAACCTCCAAAAACCCAAAATTGTTTATCACCCAGCTCTATTAGTCATCTGAATATTTTTCTTAAATGTATGTATGTTTACTTTTAAATGTAAAAAAAAAAAAAAAAAAACGGATCAAGAGAATACCAAAAGTAGCCAGACCAGAAAATTAACTGAAATGCAAAGATGAAACCAAAAATATTTAAAAAGTCCCATAATTTATGAAAAGGATGTTTTCACCATGTCTAGTGATAACTTTTAACTTTTGGTGAAAATATCTATATTTCTGTAATTGATTGGAATTTATTCTCTTGATGTTTAGCAATTTCATCTTCACCTCAAAGACATAAAATCTTACCAGCTATTTTTGCTCTAATTTCTACTGCAAATACCTCAGTCCACTTGAAATAATACAAAAATACATTGCAACTATTCAGCAAGATATATATAAGATTATTTTTAGTAAATAATTCCTTAATATTGAAGAAACGTTCTGGTTGAATTTTCAGATTTTTTCAATTATAACAATCCGCTTTTCCTGTTATGAGTTAAATAATCTGCAGGTGGAACTAGTAACTTTTCATATATTAAGGAATTATTGTTCTAAAACAAGCTTCTATTTTTTTTCTGAAAGTTACTTATAATTTAGTTTTGTCTTATTTCAAGTGCACAAAGATATGTGCAGTAGAAACAAGAGCAGAAATACCTGGTAAGATTGTGTGTTTTTGCAGCCATGTCATTTTGTTGTTTTTAAGTGTACTTTATGTAAATTGGATCGGATACGTTTAGTAAATAATTGACAGCATTTACTGGCAGATCTAACACTATGGCAAGCAATTCAGAACAGGATTATTGGTGAAAATGACCTGAAAACCGGGTTGTGTTTCTCTGCGTTTGCAGGGACGTCTCCCAGACGGCTGTCAGCTCTCTGCCGGACTCCATCCTCGGCGGTCTGAAGAAGCTGTTAGCAGAATCTGCCTATCACCTCAAGAAGCTTCCTATTGTACAGCGCTACACAAAACTCCACATAGCCAAACTGACGTACTCCTCACACTGCTGCGCCTTCAAAAACATGCACAGAAACAGGTAGAGGTCACATCAGAATGATACTTTATCCAACCGGTGCTGCACGTTTTTCCTTACTTTGTTGCTCGACAGATCGAGGTGGATCCCTCTGTGTAACCACCCCGAGGCGAAAACCATCCCGGCCTTCTTCAGGGAGCACTGCTCCAACTCCACCTCCGTCTCCTGCAGCCCGACGCCTGACAGCTTTAATCCGTGTGAGGACATAATGTCCCCCGTCGTCCTGCGGATCCTCATCTGGATCATCTCTGTTCTCGCACTGCTTGGCAATGCGGTGGTTCTACTGGTGCTGTTAGGTAAAAGTGTAGCAAACTATGTGTGCAACTACATTAAATTTGCCCTGCGGGGTCATTTTCTGGCTCTTAAATGAGGTTTTGAAAGAGAAGATTTTCTTTTATCATTCATTTTGTACAATTTTAGCAGTTTAAGATGTGCATACTGATGATAAAGTCACTAAAAGACATTTAAGAATATAACACAGAGTAATAATTTCATAAAATCATTTAGCTTACACAAAAAACTTACAACATTATCAAGTTAATTTCTCAGAAGTAATTAACTTGATAAAGACTGTCTACCAAGAACATTAATGGTAGTTTTTAAGTGTTTGTGCCAAAATATTTTGACTTTTTACTGTCCTGGTAACAGTGTTATCTTAAAAAGAGCAATAGGAAGATTGTATTTTCTAAAATGACCACACAAACCAAATTTCATCACTTCTTCACTCCCTGTAGCCTGGACCAGCGGTCTGCAAGCTTTACAACCCAAAGAGCCACTTTTGCTCTCCTGAATAAAAACTGATTTAGAGCCGCAAATATTACCTGGCCTTTTGAAAAATTACATCTTACCATATTTGATAAATATCAACTACAGAAAATATGTTGTAATTTTTAAATAGTAATTATTCTATCCCTATTTTTGAGTTTTTATTACAAAGGAAAACGTCAAAAAGATCGTATCGGATGTTGATATTTGCACACAGTTTTCCCCTTCATGAAGACAAAAATAGACATAAAAATAAAATTGATTGGTATTTTTAGTGGCAATTATCCAAGAGCAACGTATTCCAGAAAAAAAAAACTGAAAAATAACAAAATCCTTCATCTGTTCTATCTATTTTCAAAGTTATGTCGTTATCATTTTTAGTCAAAGATATTAAGAGCCATTGTGTAAAGTCCAAAGAGCCACTTGTACCTCTGGAGCTGCAGGTTGCTCACTGAAAAAAGAGAACAACCAATCCCTCTTAATTAAATATATCGTGTTAATAGGTCACCAGGGATCACATCAAGTCTACCCAAGTTAATTTATTAAGTTTATTAAGTTGTCAAGTTAAACAAACGTAAATAAATTACGTTTAACAAACTTCATTCAATTACTTGTCACCAATCAGTACAATTTTTTTCGCTTTGGTGCTCCAGTCTCCTTTTTCAGTGCAGTTTGCCTCTATGCAACGCAGCTGGTGCAGCGCTGAAACTACAATATATATATATATTTTTTTATTCAAGCTGAAGTATTTGTTTCTCCCGCTGCCCTGGATGTAGGCAGTCACTCCAAGCTGACGGTTCCTCGTTTTCTCATGTGCCACTTGGCCTTCGCTGACCTCTGCATGGGCATTTACCTGCTAGTGATCGCCACCGTGGACATGTTCACTCACGGCCGCTACTACAACCACGCCATTGACTGGCAGACGGGCTTCGGATGCAAAGCTGCAGGCTTTTTTACGGTGTGTGTGTGTGTGTGTGTGTGTGTGTGTGCACATCATGTTGCCTGAATACATTAATGTCGTGTCTCATCAGTGTCTGTGTTCAGATACTAAATTACTGTGATTTACAGGTGTTTGCCAGTGAGCTGTCAGTTTTCACACTAACAGCCATTACTGTGGAGCGCTGGCACACCATCACCAACGCCATGCGGCTCGACCGCAAACTTCGCCTGAGGCACGCCTGCATCATCATGACAACTGGATGGAGCTTCTCCCTGCTGGCTGCATTGCTGCCCACAGTGGGTGTCAGCAGCTACAGCAAAGTAGGTAGCTCGTTGTTGAACACCTTTTAAGATGCAAGAGCTGAACGTAAAATGTTGCTCTGATGCAACCACGAACTCCACAGTAGTGTATAAATGGAAAAGGATAGACATTGTTCAGATATTTTCTGAATTTGCAATCCAAATCGGACCTTTCAGGGCTTTCCTCTTCGCATTTTTCCATACGAGTCACATTTGTGTAGCAGATTCTTTCACCTGACCTGTGGTTCTCTGCGGCTCCTCCAGGGTTACCGATGTGCCTCTTGGCTGCTTCTCCGATTAATGCGTTGCTTGTCCAGTCTGTGAGATTTGGTGGACGATCATGTCTGACGTGCTCCTTGGCCTTCACGACGCTGTTTGTTCATAAAACAGCTGGATATTTGTTTAAATTATATGATTCGCAGATAGAATTTGAATTATATGTGCCTAATGAAGGCAAATGTTTGAGCAGCTTTTTATTTTTATCTTTTTTATTTTTAGTAAATGAGGAACCAGGTGCTTCCAGTCACATGTGTTTCCACAAACCCCAGCTGTATCAGACATTCATAAGACAAACAGGACAGGGTAATAAACCTCTTCCATTAAAGGGCTACAGTGACTCAATGGGTACTGTGCCGTTACCTAGCAACCCCACCGGAGCTTAGCCCATTGCCTAGCAACCCGAGGAGAACTCCAGCACCTTTGGCCAGCTGGGTTTACCTCTGTACAATGGCTGCTGGAAAAGACAAATGTTTTGTTGTTGACTTACAATTCAGAGACAACTTCTACAATCTTATTGGTTGTTCAGGAGGCTCCACTTCTGCTTTGCCATGATGTACGGTTGTATAATTGCACATGTATTTGCAACACGTGTGCGTGTAAACATCGAGCTGGAGGCGTGGCCAGCAGTGGCTTATTTGGATTTAAAGTGAGAAGAGGCCCTAAAATGTCTCATTATCTGAAAATGATTTTGTGTAAAAAAATAAATAAATAAATAAATAAATAATGTAATGAACATGTTTTATAGCCCATCCTAACCTGTTCAAGGAGACATACTAGGTCAACTTTAAGTTTATTTCCTTCAATAGTTTCCAAATAACCTTGCATATTGCATGACATAAGTTACAGAATCAAGTCCACTGAGACGTTTAATCCTTTAGATATCTGAATATCTCTGTACAGGTGAGTATCTGCCTGCCGATGGATGTGGAGTCCGTGGTCTCCCAGGTCTACGTTGTCTTTCTACTGGCTCTCAACATCCTGGCCTTCTTCTGCGTTTGCGGTTGTTACCTCAGCATCTACTTGACCTACCGCAAACCCTCGTCGGCGCCTGCTCACGCCGACACCCGAGTGGCTCAACGCATGGCTGTCCTCATCTTCACCGACTTTGTCTGCATGGCGCCCATCTCCTTCTTCGCTGTCTCCGCCGCCCTCAAGCTCCCGCTCATCACCGTCTCAGACGCCAAGCTCCTGCTGGTTCTTTTCTACCCCATCAACTCATGCTCAAACCCCTTCCTGTACGCCTTCTTCACCCACACCTTCCGACGGGATTTCTTCCTCCTCGCCGCTCGCTTCGGCCTGTTTAAGACCCAAGCCCAAATTTACCGGACAGAGACTTCGTCCTGCCAGCAGCCAACGTGGACCTCGCCGAAGAGCAGCCGCGTCATTTACTCCTTGGCCAACACGTTGAGTCTGGATGGGAAACAGGAGTTCTGATTGTCACCAAAGTAATCGCAGTTAAAGGCTTTCGATTGATGGTCCTTTTTCTCCCCTCGCAGAAGCCAAAGACCGTTTGATAAAGAAATGTTTAAAAGCAATGTGGCACTTTATAATGGAAGAAAATTTAAATGTAAGAGAAATTAAACAGTTTGACATTTTGGATATTCTTAAATGAATGAGTTAATCCAACCTTCTGGTTGGCCTTCATTTGGTCCCTCCAAACATTAGACATCTGTGGACGCCTTTAGTGGCTGTTTAAGGTTGACCTGTTTTCGTGTTTATGCTGTTAGCCCAGAAAATGTGTTGAAAGTTACATTTTATAGCCCCTAAACTCTGTTTCATTTACCAAAGACAAAGACATAGAAAGTCAGGTTTGGTTGGTACATTTAGATGTCGGTAGATGTCTTCAAGTTGACATCAATTTGTAGACGAAGCAAAGACAAAGTCCTTTATTTTTTAAATCTATTCAACAATAGTTTGATGTCGGGGGGGAGGGATTGAACTCAACTAGAACTCCTGCTGAATTTCCTTCTTGAAAGGTCCAAGGACTTCTTGGTTGATTCAAGTTGCACTTGTGACGTTTTAGTTAATTTCAGAGTGAAAAAATATACTAATGTGCCACATAGTATTATAACAATTCAAAGCTGGTTTTGAAATATTGCCCCAGAAATTGAAATCTGATTATCAAATTAACCCCATAACCAAATGATTAATTGGTTATGGAGTTGAACTCCTGGGATTAGCTGACAGTTTTTGCTCATTAAGGCTAAAGTCACTTAGCAACACCGTAGAAAATAATGTATTTCTTTATATAACCTGGACTCAAGCATTATAGAAACAAATTTACAGTATGGGACCATGGTGCTCTGCTCAAACTTTGTAAGAAAACAGTGTTAAAATGCATATAAGAATATAAATCTCTTTGTTTTTATCGATTAGTTTTAGTCTTCTTGCCTACTAACATATGTCAAGTAGAGAGTTAATCAGAGAAACATCCAAGAGGCCAATTGTGTCTCTGAAGAAGCTGCAGAAATGCCACATATCTCACCACAAAAGCCATCATGGCTGCTATGTGGTCAAAACATACATGACAGATGCTGTAATAAACCGTTTATTTGCCCCTTTTGCGACTTTTATCCCACTAACATATACGGTACTGCACAAGGTGCAAAACATGAGCATGTTGCTTTTCTTCCTGGTTTCTTGACATGGAGGTAGGATGTGGTTAAGTTGGGTGTGATGAATTCTGCTCCATGTAGCTCTACAAATAATTTCAGCCCAACACTTTGGACGCCAGGGTCCAGTTTGCTGCTCGGACCAAATGATCGATTTGTCTCTGACCTTGGAGATATATGTGCTGTTTATGAGCTGAGCACTTCTTTCTGGTTGAGAGTAAAAAAAGAAAAAAAAAAGCTGGATTTGCTAATCGCTAATTGTTGTGGCGCTATGATTTTGCAAAACAAGATTGTAAGAAACAAATTTTGCGCATTTAATTCATTAAACAATGTGTTCACAAACAGATGATGTGCATTAGATGCACTTTGAAGAAGAATTCATATTGCATTTGACTGGAAACTCCTAATATCTGATCCTGGAGAACAAACAGAGCTCACCAGGAATCGCCTCCTCATTTGAAAGCACAGTGTAAAACATATGAACTGAAGGAATCTATGCAAACACAGAACTGAAGATTAGTTTTGCTTGAATCTGGGTCAGAAACGCTGTCCTACATACAGTTGTTTTTGTTACAACTAGATTTCACCTGCAGATGGGTAAAGTTTCCAACAACTCAACCGTATAAAAGTAAAAGTAAACACATGACCTCATCTGTCTTATCGCCTAGCAAACATCGTCCTTCTGGTGCGACAAGATGTCGCTGCAAACTGAGATAGCTTGTAATAAATTAGACCAAAGTTTTACACGTGGGACGTCAGCATCAAAAATTCAACATTTGTTCAATGTTTAATGTTATGAGTGAGGGATGTTTATTGAAAAGAACACTGCAGGGATCTGCTGATTAATAATCTGCTCATACTCTGTCTGCTGTAGCTCTTCATACCTCCAATTCTCCTCCAGCCTATGAGCATGTATTCTGCTCAAAACGAAGGTCATGTAATCGTCTTTGAGATGTAATTATGCTGCGGCTTTTTTTTTGTGCAAAATGTGTAGATGGATTGTTGTCCCTTTTTTTTGATAAAGTTGTTTGTAAATCTTTCTATCTGAGTATTTTTTTTAATTTTCTTTAGAGTATTTTCTGTGTGATGAAGTGGTATTTTCTTTATTTTGCAATGATGTCCTTCAGCTTATCCAAAGCTTTCAAGGACAAAGAGACCCTAGTAACCTCTGCTTTGCGATTGGGTGGGTGGGTGTTTCTTGGAGGAAAGACAGCTGCGTTTTCTGCTCATTACAGGTGGATGGAAATGGCAGCGAGATAAAGCCCTGCACAAACACCAGAGAGAAACCCTGAGTTTCAAGGCTGCAGCTGCAGCAAGGAATCCATCTCATTGATATGGAAGCACTGCCTCCTACATGCTAAACGTGTTGATGCATTTTTACCACCAGGTTATTCAAGTCAGTCTAGATTTAAGACGATTTCTGCGCTAGCATTGTTGTTCTCGGATGGCCTCGTTAATTTGAAGGTGAAATATTAATCCAGGAGGTGCATATTTGAGTTTTTAATTCATATTCTGAAAAAATAAAAGATTAAAAAGTATGCCGAGGGTGATTTAAAACTTGAAAAAACAGAATTCATGCATAAAAATTAGCATGACACTATACAACGGAAAGTGTTCTTGCACAATTCCAAATACTTCTTCACATTGAGATAAATTATACTTTATAAAAAAAATGTTAAAAATTGAAAACTGGTCACATTCACGGATGTAACTAAACAAAACTGAGTCCGCCCAGCCTCGTCTGAGCTCAGCACGGTTCTGACTGCTGCGGGTTTCAAACAGTACTGCAGCTAAACAGCTCCCCCTAGTGTTTATACAATGACCTACATCAAAGCGGGTTTTCTAGACGGTATTTTTCATATATATAAATAAATTAATTAAGGGATAGAGGTTGAATGTCTTCAAAACTGACTCATTTCTTCATACCACAGATCCAACAAGATGTTAGAAACATTTGGTCCATGACAACATCACAGCAGCAACAGATTTGTCTACAGTGCATCCACAATTCACACCTCCTGTTCAATCAAATCCCAACATGCATTGCTGGATTGACAGAATACATTACAATAGTTCAGCGTTGTTATGAATGCATATATGAGTCTCCTTCAATATTCTTTCTTAACATACTCAGATTTATTTTTGCTAGCTGTCTGCAGTGAAGGAAACTGGACCTGGAAACTGGATTATTTGTTTGTTGGCCCAATTTCACCTCTAATTCTAACTTTACTTCCCTGACTTGAAATTTTGGGTCTAACAATGTGTGGAAATCAATCTGGTACAGCAGGAAAAGCAGTCAAAACGCCAGTGGCCTCAAGCAAAATCAACTGAGTCTAATTTTCACTAAAAAGTAAGAAACAAACTACAAGACTACTAGATATTGATTTGGGAATATTTCAAATGCAATGGACACTGAGACAGAAAAGAAAGGGAAGACGAGAGAAAAGACAATAAGAGAGGTTGGACAAAGGTTAAAAGTTAAAAGATAAGAATTGAGGAACGAAAGAAAGACAAAGAAAAAACAAGAAACCACCCAATAAGTCTGCATCTACACCTGCAGAAAGAGAGAGAGAGAAAATATATAGAACTGAGAAAACAGTGGAAACCTACAGAATGTGGAAAGCTTTGCCTTCAACTTTGGACTGTCATAATTTAAGAAGCTGTTGAAGACTCGTCTATTTTAACTAACACTATTGCTGTATATGTATTTTGTTTTTATATTTTCTTGTATGCTTTTATCTCCAGCGTTTATGTTTGTTTTTAATTGAAAAGCACTTTATTTTTGACCAGTGGAAGGTGCCATATAAGTAAAGTTGACTCAAAGGTTTAAGTCTTCTATTTGGTTTGATAACTCCTTTGTATGGCATTTCATCTATTCAAATTTTTATTGTTTATGTGATAGGGACAGATACAAAAAACATAAAATGATGCCCGCATTAGTGTTTCTAGTCATAGCTAAATTGCAACACCCATCATTAGAGGGATCTTTAACATTTATTTTAAAAGAAAATAAGATCAACAGTAATTACAAATGATTATCAAAAAGAGTTATAAAGCAATCTACATAAAACTACTGACCCAAAAAGATGACAATATTTAAAATGCGGACAGTTTGGTTTGTCTTTAGCAAATTCCTAAGCCTTAAAGTAAACATTTTAATGCAAGTTGTGGTCTTAAAAGGAAATGGTAGTGAGTTCAAAAGCTTACAAGTCTTAACAGGGAAGGCCTTTTGTCCAAAGGTTGTCCTGAAAAGTGTCATTATTTATGATATCAGGTGCATCTAGTCGCTACTGCTGTTCCTCTCAAATGTAAGCAATTGCTCAGGTGCTTCATGAAACAGTTTAAGAAAATAAAGAACTAATAAAGCTGTCAAAGTTCATCATATTATATTTCTTAATTTGGCTTTTTATCCTTAAATTTTACAGCAGAAAGAGTCAATGTGTTTAGTTACAAGATGCAGGTAAAGTCAGAGGTAAGAGGTAAAATGAAAAGAAAATAAAAACTTACAGGCGACACAAAGGGATTCTGGGAAAAGACAGAACCATGGAGTGCAAGAGCTAACAAGAGACTCATGCTACAAGGTAACGTAATGGGAATAAGCAAGAGAATCCAGCAAAGAAAGAACAAGAATGAGGATCTTATATACTGAAGAGTTTGATTACTTAGGTGGCTGATTGGGAACCGGGTGCAGCTGTGAAAGGAGACCAAACGTCTCCTCATGTTTACATGACGGAGATGTAAACAATAACCAAGTGGATGAAGCCAAAACACTAATCCAAAGGAAACTAAACTCAAATGCAAAAAGCACAAAATTGTAAGATTAAGCAAAGAAACTAAATACAAAAGGATTAGCTGATAAGGCAAGATTTAAACTGATATGAATAAACAAGGAAACCAAAACAAAAAGCGAAAATGTATGTGATTCACTTCTGGCGCTGCAATTACATTATATCTAGCTTGTACATTTATGTCAAAATGTCTTTAACAGTTCAAATCAGATGATTTTTAGAGTACAAACACATCCAAATCAATTAGACTGTCATCAAAATGTTCATTTATTTCAGCAATTCAAAAAGTGGATCTTTTGTATTATACAGATTATACACATGTCCATGTATTTTAGTCTATAATAATTATAGACCTCATGCCAATCTAATTGTTTTTTTTTTTTTTTGCATTTTCATTCTGTGTAAACCATAATCACCAGACTTATAGTAAACCAGCAAAAATAAATATAATTATCTATGTGTGACACATCTACAATTAAGCACAAAATTCAAATTTGAAAGTACTTCATTTAAATGTTTTTGTTGTAACTCATATTAATTAAAATTCTTCAAAGAGTTGTTGTAGGCAGAGATGGCAGTTGGCAGGAAAGATTTCTTGTAGCTGTCAGTATTACAGCAAATTTGAAAAAGCCTCTGACTGAAGACGTAGTCTCAAGGTCAGGGTTATCTGTAATTTTCTTGATTTTATAAAGAATCCTACTTTACACCATCATTTAGTGGTTCTGCAGTAGTCCCCGCAACAGAACCGTCCTTCTGTTGTTGAGCTTTTTAAATCCCTTATTCTGATGCTGCTACCCCAACAGATGATGGCAGAAGAAATTACACTCTCCACTGCAGATGTATTGAATGTATGTAGCATCTTGCAGCAAACCTTAACCCAATCTCATTAATTCCCAAATAAAAATCCCAAAATTCATTTTTGGGTTTAGATTTGGCGTGTCAACCCAAAATTACTGGCGGTCCCACACACCTGGATACCTCTTTCAAAACAGGCGCCCCTGGTTTAAACTCCTGCTGCTTGACCGATTCCGAATCGCAACAGAAAGGCTTCTTGAAGTCGTTTGATACGAGCCTTCTGATTGGTCTACTGAAACCGACTATCTGAAACACATAGTGTGATTGGTTAAGATGACGTTGTGTTTTATTTTTTTCCATTCGATTGTTTCCCGTGTGAGTTAATGGCTCCTCCTGCTACGGAGAGAGACGGAGCTGGCACAGAGCAGTGAAACGGGGGTTAGCTGAAATACCACGGAGCGGGGTGAAAAAACAGCAATTACACCCCAAAAACAGGGAGGTTTAGGTCGCTATTGGAGGGGATATTTGGGGGAAAGGTCGTCTGGGTGGCTGTTCCAGTCGAGGGGCAACATTTTATCAGTGGGC
The DNA here is from genome assembly GCF_000485575.1 of Poecilia formosa. Classification (NCBI taxonomy): domain Eukaryota; kingdom Metazoa; phylum Chordata; class Actinopteri; order Cyprinodontiformes; family Poeciliidae; genus Poecilia; species Poecilia formosa. The sequence continues at coordinate 672,712 of NW_006800075.1, forward strand.
AGTCGAGGATAGCGGCGTATTTTTCGACAACCAACTCCCCAGATGAACTCCCTCAGAGCCACCAACAGGAGACCCAGGCGAGTATCGAGGCCGCGCCCGGTGCAACCCGAACGAATCAACGGGGATAGAGGTAAGCTAGGCCACGGCCAGCTAATGGTATTAAACAAAGGTTTTTTAGGTGAAACCATTCTTTTATGTAACCCTCTTTGTCACTACCGAGCTACTTAGCAGGCCTGGAGGCGGCGGGGTTTTTTTCTTTAGGAAAACCCGAGGCTTCTCGCTCTGTGGCTCAGGCCAGGCCGCGCTTTGTTTGGCTTGAGTGATCGGGGCTATAGCTAGCTCACCAGGTTAGGAGGAGGAGGAGGCTGTGGGGGTTGTCTTAGCTTAATGCGTATGTAGCTAAGCGGACATCATAAATGGCTCATATATTCCCCAGCTTGAAGCTTAAGGGGCGGCCTAACACTCCGTAATCACAAGCTTCGTGGCCGCTCGGCTGCTGCATTCCCAGCTGTCACAGCAATTTGTGCGAGTGCAAACCTTTAGGACTGCCATTTTTGGGGTGTAACGTTAACAAAAACATTAGCAGCGGCTCCAGGGGCAATGCTAGCTGGTTGCTCTTGCCTCGAGAGGACACGCACATCAGCTGTGACAGAGGATACTGTGTGATTTGGGCTAATTACTCGGGGTCAGCCGAATAGCCTCAGATTTGTTACTTTGAAGCTCGTTTTGTTATCGGATTGTCGGTCTATGCTAGTGGCGGCTTGATTTGTTTACACCGCGGATTTGCCAGCTACGCAGTTCAGTTTTTAGCTGTTAGCAGTCGACATCGACTGCTGTCCCTGATTTGACAGCACCACAAAAGACCAGTGTGGTTGTGGCTCGGACAACGACAAATGCATACAGATCAGGATCTTTTCAGGGTAACTAACTACACATGAAAAGAGGTAGCTTATCTGCAGAAAGCGCATCTTCCGTTATCAATCACCAACCTTTGTCTGCTTTAACACCGAATGTGGGTCATACAATAACTATTAAACGATCGTATGTGGAGGCTAAATATTAAACAGTGTGTTTTATTAGCTGATATTTTTTTATGAAGCTTCAATTTAGATTGAATCATGAGAAAGAGCCAAAATTACAAAACACATTGCCATAAAATGTTCAGCACACCATCCGTGGTGTTCTGCTTTTTTTGTACTCATAATGAATGTCAGTTAATTTATTTTTTTATTGTCCCCTTGTTCACCACTATTGATGGCAACATAAAATATTCGTACATTATTTTCCAGAAGCATTTTACATTTAAAGCCTGAAATTGAATACAATAAAAATAAACATTTTATGGAATAAAGACCTTGCTCAAGTTAGCAAGCATGTATTTATGTATCAAGTCAGACTTTTTTATTCAAAACATAGCTACATAAAAACATTAGCTAACTGAACACAGTTTTGTTGGACCAAATGTTAATTTTTTAAAAAATTATAATGTGCAATATTGTTGGTATTAGGGCAGTGGAAGTCCTCCCCACTGGTCTAATGTATTATCAATTTTTAGCATGACAGTAAAAGTATAATACATCAATGTGCAACCTCTGATAGTAACTTTCCTAGTTATATTTATACTCCATGTAGCTTATGTGATGTTTTTAACAAGTGTGTTAATAAAATTTTCTAAATAGTTTTATATAATTTTCATCTAAAAAGCAAGTAAAGATGTTTCAGAGACTTGAGACTTTTTAGTGTATAAACTTGAGATGGTTACAGTATTTTGAAATCTGGGTTATTTTGTCCCTTAATTACAATCAAAATATTTTCAAATCCGATAGAACTAAAATATTCACCACAAATATTGGCAAAATTTCTAAAAGACAGTTTTCTTTTTTTGGTTGTGTTTTTTTCATATTGCCATACTTTGTGTTTGACATTGTGACGAATTGAATGAAATATAATTTTATTTGTAAGGAAATAATCCAAAGGCAATTACACATAAGCAATCAAAGAACAAATTTATAAAAATACAGGAAAGCATGACTGTCATTCTACACTGACATTATACTCAATTTGAATGTTCAAAATTTGAGGTATTTCCATTATTTCCATTTTTTTACATATTACTTTTCAATTAGTCGCAATAAAAAGGCCTGAAGATTTTCTAACATATACATATGACTGTATGCTTCAGTTTAGAGATGCATCGATGAAGCTTTTCCTGACTGATTTCTGATATCTGAACTTGTGACCCTGATTTTGATCATTTTGTTGTTTTTCTTAGGGTTATAACATAATAGAGAGAAAATGTGCTGCAAGCTTTAGTTTTGAATCTGACAACAAAAAAAAAGGGATTTAGAAGATTATTTGAATTATTCTTCAAAGCATAACCTTTATCTGATTTTTTTTTTTAATTCAGAAATGTGCATTAAAAGTACATTCTATCAGTTGACTTTGGGTGCATTCACACCAGCCTTGTTTGGTCCGATTTAATCAAATTCTAGTTTGTTTGTCTAGAAGGTCCGGTTCGTTGGAGAGGTGTGAGTAAATAATCGAACTCTGATGGAAACTCTGGTTCGCCAAAAAACCTAGATTTCGGTTTGTTTAAAAGGATTGTGGTGCTGTTTGAATAGGTATGTGGATACCAAGTGGACCGGATACTGCTTTAACAGAAAAAAACAAGCTGTAGTGCAACAGCATTCTGGGTAAATACAAACTAAACAAACGCACAAGTTTATTGCTAGTGAGAGAAATGGCTCAACTCTTTAGCCAAAGACAAAACAAAAATCCTACAACCACTAAAATCTGACGCTACGCCATTTGTTTACATTTTACGAAGAAGAATGTTGCACTAATGTCTTCGTCAGAGGTTTTTGTGTCATTTTCTTCAGTGGTTCTTGGTGCAGCACCACCACAGGCGAGGGGTTGAACAGGTTTTTCAAACACTTTGGTTTGTTTGACACAGTGCAGTGTTAAAGCAAACCACCCCAGCTGAAAATGTAAAAAATGTTGCAATTTTGGTTCCCAGTCTAACTGAGTCTTCCAGACTACAAGGTGTGAAAACACTGAAAATGGTGGAAGTTCTATAAAGCATAGAGGGGGGAAATCTGACACTTTTAAGTACTGAGATGTCTATCGAGTTGATTGTTGCATCTCTACTTAACACCCACAATGCTTTTCTGTTTAGATGAGGAGGCTCCTGCGGCCGCTGCAGCAGAAATGGCTATCGAGGAGTCCGGCCCCGGCGCTCAGAACAGTCCCTACCAGCTTCGACGCAAGACCCTGCTTCCTAAGAGAACCACCGCTGCCTCTGCCACCGCCTCTGCCACCGCCTCTGCCTGCCCCAGCAAGGGCCTGATGGAGGTGAGCGTGAAAGCTGTTGCGCCTGTGCTTTGCTGCAGATTGCATTTTTACTGCAGATTGCATTTTTGCTGCGTGAAGAGGGGCGAGATACCGATTTGTTGTCGTATTCACTTTTGAATCCCTCTGAGCTTTAAATCTCTGCTGCATTTTCAGGGAGCTTCCACTTCATCAACAGATGCCTTCGGTCATCGAGCCAAGCGGGCACGAGTGTCCGGTAAGACCCACGACCTTCCAGGTGTGTTTAAGCTCTTCAGCATGATGGGCAGCGTTTACTAGTTTGATTTAGTCTTTCTTTCTTTTTTCTTTTTGCTGAGTTCCACTCTTGCACTGTTGCATTACAGTCCATCTGTACTGTAATGTTGACCTTTTCTTCAGACTTACACTGCCTTTTTTTGTGTGTGTGTATTTGTATATTTTTAGCAGCCCCAGCAGAGCAGTATCTGCAGCAGAAGCTTCCAGATGAGGTGGTTTTGAAGATTTTCTCCTACTTGCTGGAGCAGGACCTTTGCCAGGCGGCCTGCGTGTGCAAGAGATTCAGCCAGCTAGCAAACGACCCCATCCTATGGTAAGATGATTTGTTCTTACTTTATATCCTAATCAATAAGCAAAATAGACCTATAAGAGTCTGTACTTTTCCTTTCCCGATTTCAAGGAAACGGCTATACATGGAGGTTTTTGAGTACACGCGTCCCATGATGCATCCTGAGCCAGGCCGGTTTTACCAGGTCAGCCCTGAGGAGCACGAGCATCCAAACCCGTGGAAAGACAGCTTTCAGCAACTGGTTAGTACAACTTTGTTAATTAATTTATAAATTTCTCTTCATTTAATGCTTTGTTCAGTTTGGACACCCCAACAACAAGATGCTGTTGTTCAGACTTCTTATAATCTGTTTGTTTTTTGTTAAAAAAATATTTTGTATAAGCTTCTGTAATGCCTTTTATTATTTAAACTGGTTTAACCCCTAGAATCCGACGGACCCACCGGTGGGTCCAGCTGCCACGACCTCGGCTCACTCTGTAAACAAAGGCTCCACGTGCCTTTAAATTTTTTTTATTTTTTATTATCCGCTAAAAGAGGCTTTGATCTTTCAAAAACTATTCCGCATAAAGGTTTTCCCAAAAATGTTAAGTTTAAATTTATTTATACCCCCTGAGGGTGTAAGAGGTTTAATAACCTTGTTGTGTTTTTATCAGTAATATTTGGTCATGTTGTGTAAAAATAAACTCAACTATTGATATTGAATAGATTTGTAATTAGTGTTTCAACTTCCTTTCGTTTGTCGATGGTTTTAGTTTATTACGTCTGGATCAGGCGTTGGACAGAATGAGATTGTCACTGTATGAAACCTTCCAGCTAAAACAACGTTTTTACTCTATTGCTACAAGTTTTGCATAAGTTTCAAATATAAATCTTATTTAATATTGAATTAAAACTGAAAAGCACTAATCATAAGTATAGAACAAACGCTGGGAATGTTTAGCTTCGGTTTTCAGCTGCTTAACACGTTTGTGTAACACATTTGCCATCTTGCTCTGTATAACAAGCTGATGTTTGCTGGATACTTAGCTGGGCTATCTGCTCCGGTAGCCAGCCTGCAGATTGGCTGTACCTCTTAAGGCTCGTTTATTGTAATTTGAAGGCAGCATTATTTTAATAACAGTAGTTTGGTGCTTCTCTTGTTTTGAGAAATATATTAAAGGACTAAATTGGTTTTTCATTATAAAAAAACAAAAACAAACGAAAAGTAGCAACAATGGAAGGAGCAGTGTTGTGCTACTCTTTTCCTCATATAGATAAAAAAAAAAAAACAGGTCGCTCTGGTTTTTTCTAGCATCTCATCAATATGACTTTAAACCAGAGGAGCAATATGACTGCAGATGTTAACAGTGTTGTAGTAGGTTCATAACTAGTCAGGATATTTAGTTTTGAGGAATCTACAGCTGAGTACCCTGCCATCTTTGTGAAAATTGTTACCTCTCATTATACAGTCCGGGTTTGAAGCGATTGTATATCAGCGTTGGTGGTGTTTTCACTTTTAACAAGCAAAATTACCTACAGAAGCTGATATCCAACCTACATTCACTAGTTTTGATGTTTTTGCGTTGTGTTTTTGTGTTGCAGTACAAAGGTGCACACGTAAAGCCTGGCTTTGCTGAACATTTCTACAGTAACCCCGGCCGATACAAAGGCAGAGAGAATATGCTGGTAAGTCCAAACCCTCAGCTGGAAGATAAAACGGTTGATTACCGTTCGATCATCACTTCTCTAAATTGTGGAAGGATGCGCTAGTTTTGCCTGAAAGTGTTTGTGTCTCTCCTCTCGCAGTATTACGACACCATTGAGGACGCTCTCGGCGGTGTCCAAGAAGCCCATTTTGACGGTCTCATCTTTGTTCATTCTGGCATCTATACCGATGAGTGGATTTATATAGAGTCTCCCATCACCATGATTGGTGCAGGTATGTGGCCATCATAAAGAGACGCTGAAGATTTGCTAATTCTTCTATAGGCAGTCTGTATGCTTACCAACCTCTCTGTTTGATGGATGGTCTCCGCTTCCCTCTCAGCACCTGGTAAAGTAGCAGATAAAGTCGTCATAGAGAATACTAGAGATTCAACGTTTGTCTTCATGGAGGGTTCAGAGGATGCATATGTGGGATACATGACCATTAAGGTAAACAAATACCCTCTTGTCATATTTTTCTTAATGTCATAATAAATAAAAATATTTTTAGTACTAATTCATAATAAGGAATATAATCATTAGTTTAGAACATGGGATTTTTCTGTTTAACTAAAAGAAAATGTATAGTTCATCTACAAAAATTGCAGATTTGGATGTTTTCAGGTTTCTGATATTACTAAGAAATCCAGTTTTATTTTTTGTTTTTCTCCCATCAGAAAAAGCTCGTTACATGAATTTTGAAATGTTGAAAGCCTTTTGGAAAGTTTTCCATAAATAACAGGCTGTGCATTCTCTCCAGTATTCACACAGACTGCTGTTTTGGTAAAGCTAGCCATGCTAATTGCTAATATAAGATGTTAAACCAGGTTCTCGCTGCTCAATTACTCAATTCTGTCTCAGACAAAATCTTTTTTTCATGAAGGAATTGTAAGCAGATCTCTGTCAGCGTGTGTGAATTGTAGATTTGTGGTCATTCGGTGTGAGTGTTGCGTCCAGTAGTGGGACATTTTCTGGGAGGATCTTACAGAGTGTCTGCTGCAACGTACATCTGATGATTGTCTTACTTTGAAAAGCTGTAACTGCATCCGCATCTTTCTCCCTTTGCACTTCCTTTTCTCACCCTTCTTGGGGTTCGACTCCAGTAATAAACAAGTCAAGCACTCTGACATGAGTTACATCTAAGGTTTTATTGATATCAAGCTTTCAGTACGACATGTTCAAGTTCTGTATGTTTTTTTTTTTTAATCTGTGTGGAGGGTCTAAGACGTCAATCTCAATTATTTTGAAATGCATAAAAACCTTGTTTAACAGAGACCGCTCTCTCACAACACTGTAGCCTCTGCACTAAAACAAATGACTGCAAATGACAGAAAGTGTAGAATAATATACAGTGCTGTGAAAAGTAGATATGTTGCTTTCTGAGTTTTTTTTAGCTATTAGAAGTTATCTTTTAGTCATTTATTATATCTGCAGGTTACGTAATAATCAGGAGTGGGTTTGTGAAACTGAGCTCACAATGCAAGACCGCAACTTCCTACTTCATAAAATGTAAACAAAAATGGAGTGGCGTGAGAATTTGCCCGTTGGAGGATTTCTCTTTTGTTTTGATAAAAGCCCATGAGCCATTTCTCCCTCTTATAGTGCAACACTCGCATGTTTTTAAGTGCATCAGAGTTTGCTTTTTTGGTCAGCATCAGTTCGATTGAACATTCATACCTGCGCAAACGAACCAGATTTCTAGACAAATGAACTAGAGTTTAATTAAAACGGGTCCGTCTAAAATGTTGTGCTATTAATACAGTGGAATAACTTGGGATTTTAATGAGATCTGCAATGATTGAAGTATCTATAAAAACTGATTCAAAGACTTTGAACCAGTTTTTATAGATAAGATATTAAAATGACTGTAGAAAGGGGGAGTTAGACCGGCCTCTGCACTCTCTCTGACTATAAGGTCCAAAAGTAATTTAGTATTATAATAATGTATCTTTGTGAATATGTTGTTTGCTTTGGGTTTTATTTCTCTCCGATTTCCCCAAGGCAAAAGAATAGCAGTGTGTGCTCTCTATTAAGCAAGGTTACGTAAATGGTGCGAACCATAATCATCCCATTTCTTCATTTTATTATAACTCTGAGCTGTTCGCGGCTCCAACACCTACAGAGTGCAGTGTGGATGTGGTGGGCAGACAGAAGTGCTGTCTGCACTCCTGTCCTCTGTCTGACCTCGGCTTCTGTTCCCTCTTCAGTTTAATCCAGATGATAAATCGGCGCAGCATCACAACGCCCACCACTGTCTGGAGATCACAGTCAACTGCAGCCCCAACATCGACCACTGCATCATCCGCTCCACATGCACAGGTAACCACACACACACACACACACCAACGCCTCCTGTTCCAGTCAGAGGACGCTTCATCACATTTCCTTATAATCTGATAAACCCACACTTTGCAGCAGTAGTGTGTACTGAAAGGATTTTAGTTTGTGATAAGTAGACATGATCCCTATATTTGGTATAATAAACCGACATTTAATACTGGACATTTCAAACTTGCTTATTTTGGTTTAGCAGGTAATAAAAATGGAAAAGTAAAGTGCAAACATTTGTTTTTTGGTCACATGTCTGAACTGGTGTTTGATCAAGTTATTTTATTTTTCAAGTAGCTTTTTTTTTTAATTGGTTCTCAGTTTGGATTATAGTCTGGATTGATGGTTGATTGAAGAACATTCCTGGTTTAATATTTGTACACTTTAACTCTTTGAGACCTACGTTTAAAATCTCCGCCTGGATATTTTTGCTTATTTTAATTGTACGCAGTTCTTTAAATGTCCTGTGAGTAAACATATATTTGCCCATTTCTCCATAACAACTAGAACTTTCAATATCTAGCAAGTTATCGTTGTAATTTACCATCCATTAACAGAGTTCCCTTCAGATTAATTTCCATAATAACCCAATATTGGCTGGAAAGCAAAACGTTTCCCCTTTTAGAAAACATTGGAATTTTTCAGATAGCGCCAAATGTGAAGCAAACTCTTTTTGCGTTTTAATGTAGAAATATCTGTGTTGAAAAAGTCAAATCACCCTGCTGAGAAATAGACCCAGTAACTCACAAAAATGAAATGAAAGAATTACATGTCGATACCCGTTACTGCTGGTTGATGGGTTTATAGATCAAAAACGGTGGGAAGTCTTAGATTTGATCCATTTATTTATCCCAAAGGGAAATTTAATGTCGTCTTAACTCAGATCATCCAAGTATCCTTGTGATGCTGTTAGTAATAAGTCTTACAATGAATTTGAAGAGGCCTCTTTATGTTTTGTATCTTTAATGATGCACAAACTTAATAAAAATATGTTTATTGTTGAGCAAGAAAAAAAATACAATAAACTAATTTTTGCATTTTTTTTTTTTAATGTAATGAATTTTGTGGCCAGTTGTTTAAATTTGCCAGTTTTGGCCTACAGGGCAAAAGGTTTTAGACAGTCTATACAAACACCTTTCAAATACACTCTAGATGCTTTCCATGAATATATTGTTAAAGTTTTAAAATCTGTATATTTATACAGAAAAAGATGCCTTTTTTTTTTAGGTTTTTATGTTTTGTGCAGGGATTTGAGGTTTATTATTATATACGTAAAAACAGTATTGAACTCACTTGAAATGTTTTTTTGAACACAGACATAAATGTAGTAAATTGCAAATTCCTTTGATAACTCTGCACCAGTACAGCACATTTAAACACACCAAAAGGATGTCTGCCTTTTGCAAAATAATCTGCAATAAACTTTCTTTCAAATGATTCAGAAAGTGCAATTAGGAATTATAAATAATAAAGTATGATGTAGCTCAAAACACAAAGCATAGGGTTACACTGAATAGATCTGCCACATTGTCACAGAAACCTGATCTATTATTTTTTTTTAATACCGATACAGATATGAGTATCGGATCGGTGCATCTCCAGTTTTGTAAGACCTTTATTTTCGTCTTTGTGTCCAGTGGGTTCAGCCGTGTGTGTGAGTGGACAGGGCGCCTGTCCAACCATCAAACACTGCAACATCAGCGACTGTGAGAACGTGGGTCTGTACATCACAGACCACGCACAGGTAAAATCAAGCGGCACGATTTAACCAGCGACATGCAACACAAAGAGTCTCGCCGACCGAAAGCTTTTTGTCTTTGCAGGGCATTTATGAGGACAATGAAATCAGCAACAACGCGCTGGCGGGAATTTGGGTGAAGAACCACGGTAACCCCATCATTAGGCGTAACCACATTCATCACGGACGAGATGTAGGAGTGTTCACGTTCGATCACGGCATGGTGAATGGAGCTACGACACGTCTTACCCCGAGCGACTCCTTCACACAACCTCACCTGTGTGTGTCTTTTTTCCCCATTTGTTGTAGGGTTACTTTGAGAACTGTAACATCCATAGAAATCGCATAGCTGGCTTTGAGGTGAAGGCGTACGCCAACCCCACGGTGGTCCGCTGCGAGATCCACCACGGCCAAACGGGAGGCATCTACGTCCACGAAAAGGGGCGGGGCCAATTTATAGAAAACAAAATCTATGCCAATAACTTCGCTGGTGTTTGGATCACGTCCAACAGCGACCCGACGATACGGTAAGATCGCAGACATCCCAGAAGCAGAGTTCATATAAGTGCTTGAAATCCTTGAAAATCCTTTAAGTTCAGTTTGGTGTCTCCAGGGTTTTGGAAAGTGCTTGATTTCTGTATAACGTCCTTGAAAGTGTTTAATATTCAAACAGCACAGTTTTGTAATAAAGTGAAATCTGTCATGTGGTTAAATTTGGAAAACTGTTCTTACAGTTGAAACTTGATATTTTTCTACACCAAATAAAAAAAACTTCTTTTCTTGCTTTAGTTAAAATTACCTAAATTATTTATATACGCTTAATGCCAGAAAACTTTGCAAGAGCATCTTTTAACATGATATGTTTGGATTGTTTCAGTGTAATAAATATTATTCGTAACGGCTCAGTGACTTATTAAAATAAAGGTTGGCTTATATTTTACACCTTAAACAACTTTATTGAAATTGTTGTTAAATTAGTGTTTTGTTCTTGGACCAATCAGGCATACAGGGTGTGTGAAAGAGACACATTTCAAAACATAATTTTTTGTTATATTTTAGTGAATTACTATTACAAGTCATTATTAATAACAGTAATAAATATCATTTAGAATTGAAGCTTTTATTTTAGTTCATTTGTGTTGTTTTTATCTCTTTGGTGCTGCAAAAGTTTGCAAACTGACCTTGAAAGTTCCTGAAAAGTGTACAAATTTGTTTGTTTCACCTTATTCCTTCTTCTTGTTTTCAGTGGAAATGCTATATTCAACGGTAACCAAGGTGGAGTGTACATATTTGGAGACGGCCGTGGGTTAATAGAAAGTAACGACATCTATGGTAACGCCTTGGCTGGGATTCAGATCCGAACAAACAGCTGCCCCATTGTAAGGCACAACAAAATCCACGATGGGCAGCATGGAGGCATCTACGTGGTAAATGCCTCCTCCTTAAATCTTTGTCCAAATCCACTGTAGCAGGGGGAGAAATGTGATCCTATGATGAGCGGTCCTGTGTTTTATTTCAGCATGAGAAAGGCCAGGGAGTGATTGAGGAGAACGAGGTTTACAGCAACACGCTGGCTGGAGTCTGGGTGACCACAGGGAGCACTCCTGTCCTCCGCAAGAACCGCATCCACAGCGGCAAACAGGTACACAAAAATCACCTTGCTTATGATTTATTTACTTATCTGTTACTGCATGTCAGGATTTTCCTGTGTTTCAAAGAAAACAAATAATGAGGTTTTAGCAAATGTATACATTTTCTTTCGCCAGCCACAGAAAATTAAGAACATTATCATTTCTACCAACAACTTGACAAAACATCATTTTCTTCTTAAAGACATGAGCATTTAGGCCTGTCACAATAAATCAATTAATCGCATATTAATTAAAGACAGCTCATTAATTTCTTATTATTTTTCTAATTTCTCTCTCTTCCTACCAATTTTGTTTTCAGAGACTTCATAATTAATTTTGTCTGTTTTTGTTTAGTATTTAGGATAGTTAGAATGTCTTCCATTTCCATTGTTAAATGTTCATTAGAGTTTAATTATTTTTATCTTTGAAAGTATGTTATTGCATTATTATGACATTATATTACATCAAAACTGTCTCAAAGCAACAATATTATCATTTATAGCAATAATGTCTAGACAATTTATCGTGTAGCGAAAATTTGTTATTGTGACAGGCCTGTGTGTGATATTTGTCTTAAATTCAAAAACCTTATTATTATGGAGAAAATGCTGTACTATTAAAAAAATAAAAACAAAAAGTTAACAGTAAACTGTGGTAGTTTCCTTAAATATTCAGATGGATGCATGAGCTGCCAATTTACACCCACATACCCATCTGTTTCATAAAACTTTATTTTCCTAATGTATTCTTTCTGAATTACAGAAGTCGATAATCATAAAAATGCTCAAGTGTGGTGTAAATGTTAATTTAACTGCTTATTATTTTGCAGAAATTTAATATTGAACCAAATATCCTTTGATAATTTTTGGTTATCTCATTGTGAATTATATTTTTAGTATCACCATTAAACACTGTATTTCTAGCTTTAAGAAATATGCAAAAGGTAAACTGGCCATTTTTCCTTTTTGCCACTAATTTAATGTTTTTTGTCCTTTAGGTTGGCGTGTATTTCTATGACAATGGCCACGGCGTGTTGGAAGACAATGACATCTACAATCACATGTACTCTGGTGTACAGATAAGGTAACAACTCTGAATACCTGCGTATTCAAAGAAAACACTGAATGAGATGAAGATATTTTTCTTTTCAGTCCAAAATTTCAAATGAAATCGTTTAGTTTGTTGCCAAAACATAATCCTAGTCCCATGCTACAGTAATCCTGTTGAAATCAATGCTATGTATGTAATTTACACCCAAGTATTTCTGCAGTGCAGTAAAATTAACCTGGAGAATAAATTAGTATTTTTATGGGAACTAAAACACAATAGCTTACAATTTTTTTCTCATTAAAACACATTTTTTCTTGGAATTTTAGGACATTCGTCTGGTAAATGATGTTCATTGTGTCTATATTGTTGTAATTAGACAAACAATCTAGTATAATGGTCCTAAAACTCCATCGTAAGGGATGATTGGGGTAAAAGCCACTTTTTGAAATATTTTCTGTCATTTGTAAATTCTTTTTTATAAAAGAAAACCATTAAAAAATGATTAAAATCAAATCTGGTTTGAAAAAAATCAGATGTTATTTTTAAACCGTACTACTCAGACCTACTGTCAAGGGATTTTTGAGGCGAGTGAGGGTATCTGAAAGCCATTAATCAGAAAGTATCCATACTTTGAACTTGATAAAACCAGATTATTTTACTCAATCATGTATTGAAACTCGTCTTCCTTTGAAATCAGCAGAAAATAATTGAGTCTGTCTTAATTGGCAGGACGGGAAGCAACCCAAAGATACGGCGCAATAAGATCTGGGGAGGGCAGAATGGAGGGATTTTGGTCTACAACTCAGGTTTGTATTTACGTCTCTCACGGCACCAGTGGGACGTCCAACGTGGAGTCAATGCTTCATCTAACGCTGCTGTTATGTCGCAGGGTTGGGCTTCATCGAGGACAATGAAATCTTTGACAATGCCATGGCGGGAGTGTGGATCAAGACAGACAGCAATCCTACATTGCGGAGGAACAAGATCCATGACGGCAGAGATGGAGGCATCTGCATCTTCAACGGAGGCCGAGGTACAGAAACTCAGCTGTCACAAGATCGAGTGCACTCACATATCTTGACAAATGTTAATTAAATAAATGGTTTATTAGACTTAAATTAGCCCCATAAACTAATAACGTCAGCTCAGATCTTCTTTAAATGTTGTAGTTTAGCCACCATCCAGCAGAGGGCGCCACTGGCCAGCCTTAAGCCAGTTGATACAGAAACAAACATGGAGGAGTCATACTAGAATGGGAAAGAGAAACGGTTCCAACATAGACTGTGGGTTTGAAAATGGGCTTTATGCGGTTCTGTTTTTAAATAAAAATACTCAACAAGCTCCATAACGGCGCTCATTCAGCCGAAGCGGCGCCAACTTCTCGATCAAAAATTACAGATTTACTAACGGGAAATAATTGTAACATGATGGAAAAAAAGCATCTTGCCAATAAGCACGGTTGATTTTGATGACTGTCGTGAGTTAATGAACTTCATGGAGCGAAGTTTTATCATTTCTTCAAGAGCAAATTATGCATCTCTGAATTAAGAGCTTCATATATTCTTTTCATCTTTAGTTTTTATATTCAGTAACCTAAGAGGCTCCTGTTTTATGTTTTATAAATATGTTAGTTAATAATATGAGAAGCACAATTTCTTTTTATTCAGTTAGTCTTTAACAAGGGTGACAAAATGTTTTGTTTTTTTAATCCAGCATATTATGAAAACTTTAGCCCATTATGTTACGGAAAGACAGTCAGCCCTCTTGATGCAAAATGATCATTAAGATCAATCAACTTTAAATGAACTCCTCAACCGATAACTCGCAGCCCTATTTTTAGTGCAGCTCGCCTTCTGTTTCAATCCAGATGTAATTTATTGAGATCCAGATGTTCCCAACATGTTCTGTTGAAGCGTATGAAGAAACATCTTCCCTGCAGGTTTGCTAGAAGAGAACGACATCTTCAGGAACGCGCAGGCCGGCGTGCTCATCAGCACCAACAGCCATCCCACGCTCCGCAAGAACCGCATTTTTGACGGCTTTGCTGCAGGTTGGCATCACAGACTCTTCTAGAGCAAAAACTACATCGTTTGGTCTCCTTTTGGCTTACAGTTGACGTGTCGTTCACTAAACCAGGTATTGAAATCACTAACCACGCAACGGCAACGTTGGAGGGCAACCAGATCTTCAACAACCGCTTCGGGGGGCTTTTTCTGGCCTCAGGAGTTAATGTCACCATGAAAGGTAAGAGGTTGTTTATGTCCGTTACAGCTGGGCATGTTGTGGCTGTGCTACACTGCAAAAACACAAAGTTTAAAAGAATATTTTAACATTTTCTACTGCAAATATCTTTGTATACTTGAAACGAGGCAAAACTAACTTAGAAGTAACTTTTCAGCAAATATTGGAGCTTGTTTAAGTAAATATCTACTTAATATTGATCAAAAATATACCAGCTCCAATGGCTGATTATTTCGCTTATAACAAGACATTTTTTTTGCCAGTGTGACTAGTAATTTCTTATCAATATTAAGGATTTATTGACTTAAACAAGCTCCTGTATTTTGCTAAAAGTTGTAGATTTTGTCTTATTTCAAGTGTACAAAGAAACACAACCAAAAATACTTTATCTTATGTTTTCACAGTTTATATCTGCTTACTAACTATTAAATGTTCCCCATCAGATAATAAAATTCAGAATAATCAGGATGCCATTGAGAAGGCGGTGAGCAGAGGACAGTGTCTCTACAAGATATCCAGCTACACCAGTTACCCCATGCACGACTTCTATAGGTAAAAAAAAAACTTAAATGGGTCTGATTTATCATTTTTATTGCCGTTTTAAGTTTTTATTTAAAGGATTTATTTGGTTTTCTAGGTGTCACACCTGTAATACAACAGATAGGAATGCCATCTGTGTTAACTGCATCAAAAAGTGTCACCAAGGACACGACGTAGAGTTTATACGACACGATCGGTGAGCTTCTTTCGTTCTTTATTTTTAAATTTCGTCAGTTAAATTCATATTTGCTTCCTTTTTTTTGTTTCCAAAGCTCGTTAGAAAAATGCCTCCAGACTTTGAGAAAATCTTCCAGTTGACGTTTCTTTAGAGGACAGGCGTGTTGATTTAAAACTTTTATTAAAAACGTGATTAAACCATAAGTTTCATGGTTTTCCTCAAGTTTTACAGAGCACAATCGTTCACCTACAGATGTTAATTTTATTGATTCACGCTCTCCTCCAGGTTTTTCTGCGACTGTGGCGCAGGAACGTTGTCCAACCCGTGTACGCTGGCCGGAGAGCCCACACATGACACGGACACTCTGTACGACTCGGCGCCGCCCATCGAGTCCAACACGCTACAACATAACTGAAGGCGGCGGCTCGAGTTAACGCCCTCATATAAGCAAACAAACACATTGCATTACACACAGCTACACACACAGTTACACACACACTCACACACACCCAGTTCTAAACGTGCATCCGCCTGCAGCTATAAGGACCCAGAGAGACTCTGAGCTCAGCGCTCTCAGTGGAAGAGGCTGCAGAGGAAGCGTCAGCCGCACTCGCTGCAGCGGGTCACTAGAGGGAGCCGTGGAGCTTCCTGAAGCGATTCTTTGCTGCAGACTGTAAACAAAGAAGACTGGGAAGGGTGGGTCGCTCTGAGGGGCTTTCAAGGTCCACCTGGTGGCACTTAAGGCATGAAGATCTCCACACAGCTAATCCTCTTATGAACCGCGGTTAAAAAGACTTCCTGCTTCCTTGCAGCTGCCATCCCCATTGGATTAAAAACAAAAAAAAGGAAAAGGTTGATCGTGCGTGTGTGTATGTGTGTGTGTATGAGAGCGAGAGAGAGAGAAATGGAGCACTTGGGCTTTTTTTAAAAAAAAAAAAAATATATATATATATATATGTTCTGATGAATGGATTTTATTTCAATGCTTTCTCATGTAGTTTTGTATTTTCAAGCAAAAAGCTGACTGTATTTGAATGTCTTTTATTTTATTATATATTATTATAATTATTATTTTTGTTTTTTCCTTTGGTTAGCATCCCTTCCCCTCCCCGCCTCCCGCCACGTCGGACTGCAGAAGCTGAAAGGTTCCAGTGGTGAATTTCTTTCTGTGAAAGAGAAGCTTGTTAACACTAAACCCTCTCCTGTGAGTTAGTTTAAATGGCCGGTGGAGGAGCTCCACACTTGTATAAAGAGGTGTGTGTAAATGTGTGTCGTGTACAGTGCAAACTTTGTGTGTGTGTGTGTGTGTGTGTGTATGCGTGTGTGTTTATATGTTGATGCAGTCAGTGTTTTGTGGAGAGGGTTTCAATAGGGGGCGCCACAGCCCCCTTTTTAACTGGAACCTGGTCAGTCTGCAGCGCCCTGTATCCCTTCCCCTCCCCCACCCGTTTCTGCCCTCTTCCCAGTGTATCGTGGTGACTTTGGCTCCTCATGCAGCCTGAATCGTATGCATGTACCATAACATCTAGACTTAATATATTGTGAAGTATTCAATAACCATTAGTAGATGCTAGTTGAAATTCAAAAAGGGGTATACTTTCTTAGAAAGACAAAAGAAAACTGAAAACTTGCCATTTCTAAGAAAATAAAACTTTATTAGATCAAACATGTCTGGGTTTTCATTCACTTGCTCTGATTTAAAATGTCCAGTGCAGCTAAATAGGCATCTCTAAGTTAAAATAAAGTTTTCTGTTTTTGTTTTTTTATTTGACTCAAAAAAGAAAAACTGCAAAAACAGCATAGGAGTGGTCTAGTTTGTAGTGGAAATATCTTAATTAGAAATAAAACTAAAATGATCTTACAAGTAACTTTTCGGCAAAATATAGGAGCTTGTTTTAAGTCAATAACTGGTTAATACTGAATTTTTTTTAAGTATAGTTAAGATTATTTCACTTATAAGATACTTTTCCCTTGTCATAAGTAAAATATTCTGATTGATTGAACCAGAACATTTTCATCAATATTGAGGAATTTACTTAAAAACAAGCTCTTACATATTTCTGAAAAGTTACTTCTAACTTTATTTTATTTCTGGTTTACATTATTTTACATTACTTTCTTTAACTTTGTATTTTTGCATTATACAGTTGATGTTTACAATCGGACTCCCCCTCCTCCCCGCCCCAGTATATCAAAATCAAACCAAATGTGTCTTGATTTTGGTTAGAATTACCATTTTCTAAAATAAATAATTATTTCTCTATTCCAAAATAGAGAAATAATGTTAGAAATGTCTTCAAAGTCAATCTGACATATTTCCACCATGTTTGGAAGCCTTTCTTTTCCTGGATTTATGGTAAACATGTCCTATAAATTAAATAATCTGCCAGTACTTTTTCCATCAATATCAAGGAATTATTTACTTAATACAAGCTCTTATATCTTTCTGCAAAGTTACTTTTGATCTTATTTTAAATGTAAAAAGATAATTACACTGGAAAGTAAACCAAAAACACTTGGTAAGATTTTGTTTTTGCAGTGTATAGAGTGTAAATCCAAAGTTTGATGCCTGTCATTATTCCTGTCTTTTCCTCATCAACTCTGACAGTTTAGGGGGAGATGAGATTTGTTAGAAGAAGAGAACATTTTTTTAAATCCACTTTACTTCTATTATTGGTCTGGAGTAATATTTTATCCTTAAAAGTCATGTTTTCATTAGCTGGAAGCAGGAAAAAAGGTTTTCAAAACATCAGTCTGTAATCAGCATAATGTTTCACTTAGTGATCTCTAATTGATTGAACATGACTGTATAAAAGAAAACCATGGACAGCCAAACCTAATGCGAGAAGAAGGTCAAAACATCGTGGTTTGCTTTCTTGCTGTGCTTTGCAGATGGAACTAAACCGCCTCTGTTCTGTGCGTCGAGTCACAGGTCTTTGGGTTGTCACTTCAATTACACGCAGTGAAACTCGTGTTGTAATTTTATAAAACGTGACCAACAGTGGAAAAATGCAGAACACAAGGTTGACACTGGAAAAGCGTGAAGCGTGACAGGAATGAGCCGGTGGGACCAGATATGCGACCACCACCGACATTTTACATGTGCAAATGCCTGCAGGGTCGCCATCACACCTCGTTATTCCAGGCAGAATTTGAATTATGACCAGCTTCTTGGAAATGTCGATCCGCTGAACATGCTTGTTTTGACACAGAGACCTGCTCCGGAGCGGCACACCGCAGGGATTTTATTCCCCGGTGGCGAAACAAAATGTGCCATGAAAACCCAAAACCTCATAATTCTCAGAAGCTCTCGGTTTGTCTTCCTCATTTAGATTGGTACAAAGACGATGCAGAAAGGTTTTTTCTCCTCAACATTTGCTACAGCCAATCTGAACTTAAACGAGACAAAATCTCTCCTGTTTTAGGTGAGTTATAAAGACGATTTAGCAAAATCATTGCTTTTTCTTAACATTTTGTGACCTATATTTCACATCTCCGCCTGGATATTTTTTTTTACTTATTTTAATTGTACGTAGTTCATTAAATGTCTTCTGAGTAAATATATTTGCCCATTTATCGATAACTGGAACTTTTGATATCTAGGAAGTAATTTTATTTATTTATCGTCCATTAAAAGAGCGCCCCTCAGATTAATTTCAATCCCTGCTACGGCGGTGGTGAAAATACCGTAATAACCCGATATTGGCGACAAAGCGCAACGACTTTTTGAAACCGTTGGAAATTTTCAGAAAGCGCAACGTGTGGAGGAATTACGGTACTGCAAAATTGGCTGGCTCGTCTGCGCTCCGTTCGGTCTGATTAAACAATGAACTTTGGTAACTTCTGGTTAACCGCCACATTTTAGTTAATTGGAGTCAAACCTGTGGATGTTTTTTTAGGGCAACACCTGAATCACAATGCTTCCTTATTAGACACGATGGAAAAGTACAAAACATAAAAATAAACAGGAAGTGAATTGTGGTTCTGCACAAGTCAAGTTCATCTTTGAAAACCATGTACTGTTCAACTATTCAGACTATTATAAACAAGCATAGACATGATGGGAAAGGTCAACCATCCCAATATAGTAACACATGTACTGGCTGAAAGGCCACTCAGTGAAGAGGAAGGCATTACTCCAAAAGAACCATAAAGACAGACCACCGTTTGTAAATACACACATGAACAAAGAACTTTGTTTTTTGGAGAAATGTCATGATCTGATGAAACTAAAGTGGAAGTTTGGCTGTAATGAACATTGTCTTACAAATGGACAATAACTCTAAACATCTAGTCATTACAACCAAAATTAATCAATCTTTCGGTGTGGAGTAAAACACTCACTTTTCCCACAAATTATTTACTCAAATATTATGCAACACAAATCTGAGCATGCAGTGAAACCGATTAGTCTGCATACATCTATGTCAACAAATAATATGTGGTGTGCACGATTTGATTTTCAGCTGCTTGCTAAATACATTGTGGCATGTGATCAACCCTGGTTGCTTCAACTGCCCGTTGCTTCGGCTTTGTCGCTCTAAATTTAAAGGAAAACGTGCTTGTAAACTAATCTTTTTCCAAACGGAGATGAGAATTGAGTGTAATGTTGTAAAAAGTAATGGTCAGTTTAGTAATAGAGACTTTTAGACCCAGAAACTCTACAAACCCCACAATATAAACTGTTGAGGAAAAAAAAAAAAAACAATTTCAGAAGGGCACTTTTTTGTCCAAAGGAAACACAGCAGGTCTAGCACCACCTACTGGCTGCCTGTGCATGTCCCTTAATAAATCCGATAAATGCAACCTAACACTCCACATTGTTGTGGATCAAATTGAATGAGTTAGTTCCTTTTTTTAGCATGTAAGTAAACTGTTTTTTCTGTTAGAAAGGAATAAAACATAGATTATATGACAAACTGGCTTGCCAAAGCCTCTGCTTTGAGAATGGAGGATTATTTATGGAAAAAAATAATAGATATGCTTAAAGTTTTTGTGAATTAACAGATCCTGTCAAAATGAGATCAGCTCAAATGTAACCTTCGCTTGTATCTTCTCACCGATGGTACGTCGAAGAAACTGAACCATGTCTCTCCTGCGCATGAAATCAAAGCTCTTTAGGGTTCTCAGGGGGTAATCTCAATTCCACACGCATAAAACCCGTGCTGCAGTTTTACTGAATGTGATCAACAGAGGAACACAGAGCTATACATAAACAATGTTCACAGCCACCAGATGAATCTGGCAAGCCTTCACACATGCCTCTTCCTTATCTGCCCTATATGACGCTCAGCTTCCTGGAAACCCAGATCAGATGAAGACAAGCTCGTGCAGCAATAGTCAGGTCAGGGCAATGCAACATCTTAACCCCACAAAGCTCTGGTTTTCTTTCTGCGAACCAAAAATCAGCTTCAAATTCAAAGAAACGTGTAAACAAATTAGGAGAAATTCTTTATTGAAAAACGTACAGATTATAGGCACTCTAGTGTTGTTCCTACATGAGCTTTAGGTGAAGCGTGGAGCCGAACATGAGCATTTAAGAAAAAAAAAAGGACTAAAAAAAAAAAAAGTCAGGCAGTTTTTACAGGAGCACAGCGGGCAAGTATCTCACTGATGTACGTGTTATTTTTGGCCACCAAATCTTGCTTTATCCTCCTGAGCTCTGCCTTCACCTCCTCCTCGGTCATGGTGGCGACAGGAAGTGCCTTCACCTTCTCCAGGAAGTCCTGGATGAGGTTTTCTCCCACCTGAAGGTGACACAGGACGGACACCATTAGGTGTAGAATGCAAGGACCCTGGAAAAGGCAAAAACCTGGATACCTAGATTAGCATTTACAAATTTTTGTGAGGTTTTCATGAATGTTTGAGAAATCTTTTAATCTCCATGGCAACCATTCAGCTGTCCAAAACGCCTGGTTGGACTTGGCTCCGCCTTCAAGGCATAGCTCCTCCTCTGAGCTGTAGTTTTCAAGCTTCTGACTCACAGACCAGCCCACCCATGTTTCTCCTGCACTCAGCTCCTTCAGACTAGCCAGCAGCAATTAGCAAACACCTGGTGGAGCTACGCTCCTGCTGAGCTCATTAAACGAGCCACTTCTCAGTGAAACTCTGGTAAAATCGTTGTTAAAGACTTAATAAAGGAGCCATGTTGTGATGACTTCCTGAAGGCGGAGTTTCAGAAAGAGGCCCAAATTCAAAGCGTTAAATGACAAAGTAAAAATATTTTAAGTCATATTTGATACATACAGACCACCACTAAAAACCTCCTGGTTATTCCACCAAATATTGACTCGTGAACCGAGTTAAAACATTAGCATTGTTTCTAAATGATTATGAACTTCTTTTCTTTGCATTATTTGAGGTCTGATAGAGATGCATTTGTCGTTATTTTGACCATTTTTCATTTTCTGCAAATAAATACCACGATGTTCATTTTACACAAACTTATTCCAACATATCAGAGAAACTGAAACTTTTAGGATTTCTTAATCTTTCCAGAACTGTAGAGCACTTTTTAACTGAAAGTAACACAGTTACTTGATTGTGCTATAAAATGGCACTATGTGCCAGGAAAGTACATAACAATGCCCCTTTAGAGGAAATACTTTTCAAGGAGGTGGAAATACTTTTCCAGGAAAACAATTGCATTTTCTCAGTAATTCTTATCAGCTGCCTCCAAAGCGCTCGGTTTACGACACACAAGGAAAAGAGAGCAACACTGACAGTTTGCATCAGAATGACAGCAGAAGAACTGTGGTAAATCGAGCCTTACTTGCTTATCTGTCCGCCGTCTCTTGACCTCGGGCTCTTCATCCTGCTTCGAATCGTCGCCCACAGGTTCCTGGAACTCTTCCAGCTCCTCCGCCTTCTCCCTCGCCACTTCCAGCACCGACGGGGGGAAGCAGGCCAGCTCGGCGACGTGGATCCCAAAACTCTGGTCACACACACCTGAGGAGGCAGGTCAGGTGTTTGAGTTCATTCAGTTGAGAAATTGCAGTTTTTTTAAAACTCAAAAAACATCTTGAGAGTGTAAAGAGGCCAACCTCAGGGAAGTACATTAATTATTCTGTTGATATTAGGATTGATTAATCAGTTATTGAAATAATCATCAACTAATTTAGTAACCGATTAATCGTTAACTTGGATGTAAAACAGCCAATTGCTGAAGGAACAACATATTCAGAGCAGTAATTAAGTCAAAATTGTATAAAAAATATATACAAAAAAAAACTCCTATTAAGCAGATTTTGCTATACAATTAATTCATCCAAAAACCAAACAGATTATCCTGTATATACTGTAAACGAAAAATCAGCAGAATGTGCCAATCTGATTAATCGTCGGAATAATCGATAATTAAATTAATCAATAACTAAATATTTGCCACCTTAATTGATACTTACTATCAATTAAGGTGAAAACTTATGTAAAAACTTTCAGCTTTAAAAGAAAGATCAGAAACGAACAATCATCGGAAAAACTAAATACACCGTTACTGTTTCCATTAGGGATGCACAGACATGAAAAGTAGAGCCGATATTAATATCTGATATGAAAATAGCTCTCATAGTCGATAACTGATATTTTTTAATATTACAAATCATGTTTGTACCAACAACAAAAAAACAACAGGAAGTGACAGCTAACAGTTTTAGCATCTCTTCTTTCTGTTTTAAAGCAACACCTCCATCACATTTCCTCATGTGAAAGCCAAAACGACTTAAAAGGAATAGTTTATTTTGCTCTGATATTTGCATGCCGGACTTCAAACTGTTTTTTAAAATAATTTTTTACAAGGAGGGACAACTTGCTTTGCTTTATTTTGGACATTCGACGTTTTGTCTCTCCTTGCATTTTCTTCTCTCTTTGCTCTAAAAATCAAAAAGCTTAAAGGAAATAAATCAGATTTCTACCATAAAACTAACATATATTTGATAAGTTATATTCGTTGTAAAGGTCCAGACCTCATTCTGATATTAACATTTCCTCTGCAACAATTTGAGAACTCTGATGAAGTCATAAATAAATACAAATCGTTTCTGAAGGAGCCTCTAAAATCAATAGGGTGTACTTAGTTCTTCACAGTTTCATTGAGGCTAATGTGAACTTTCTTTTCCAGAGGGCCGTGTCAAACTATCGACATGTACCAATAAGTTGTAATAAAATCTAATGTTAACATCAACTACCTACATTGTAGGTCCAGAAAATCGAGAATCAGTTCACGTATTGAAAATTAGAATGGAAAAATGTCTTGGCTCAAGGATGGAGCCGGGTGATTTTCAGCTTGACCAGGGGAAAAAAAAATCTAATTTTTTCTGGTCCATGAATGCACCACAGTGACGAAGTTAAAAGGTTTGACTTTTCTGGCAAATAAACAAGTTACAGAAAAGTGGATTAATAGCATTAGCAACAGTTTGTTGTGTTATTTATGTTTTAAATGTGTGGTGAAACCAACAAATCCATTGTGAATAAACAACAAAACTCTTTATCTTTATCTGTTTAAAGTCCTTGCAAAAGATTTTCACATCCTGGCAAATTTTGGGGGGATTTCACATGACAGATCAACACAAACTGGAGTAAAACTGTAATGAAGAAAGAAAGAAAAGACACGTTTTGTCAACCCCAGCCAAGCTTTTGGTGCGTCTGCTGCAGATGTGTAGATCTGGAGACGGAAATGTTTCTTCATGCTCCTTTAAATAAAAGGTCAGATTCAGTCAGATTGGATGAAGAATGTTTTTAGAGTCGTCGTCGTCTTGCTGGAAGGTGAACCTCCGCCGCAGTCTCAAGTCTTTTGCTGCTTCTAACAAGATCTATTCCAGCAACTAAGCTCCTTCCATCTTCCTTTCAACTCTGAAGAGATCCTCTATCCCTGCTGAAGAAAAGAATCCGCGCAGCACAACGCTGCTGCCACTATGGCAGCAACTTAAATTAGTTACTTTTGATTTCCCTTCAGAATCAATAAGGTATTTTTGAATTTGAAAATGTGAATCACAAATCTGCCACAAACCCTGTATAGGGTATGAAACAATCACAACAACAGAGATCCATTCATCCACCAATTTAATGGCTCCACTACTGACCTGGTTTGACTCGGTACAGCATTGTAAGCATGTTGTGGGTCGTCAGGGCGGTGACATGCAGGTTGTTGACGGACGGCTGCTGTGCCGCCAAGGCGGTCAGCTCGTGGAAGTGTGTGGCGAAGAGGCAGAAGCAGCCGATTTTGGAGGAGATGTGTTCGCTGATGGCCCAGGCCAGCCCGAAGCCGTCGTACGTAGAGGTTCCCCTGCCGAGCTCGTCGATGATGATGAGGGAGTTTTCCGTGGCAGAGCTGCAAGGGGGCGGCACAGAGGTTAAGAGGAAACGTTTGTCCCCCCCCCATCGTGTTCCGAGGTTTGCTTGTCTCACCGGAGGATGGCGGCGGTTTCCAACATCTCAGACATGAAGGTGGACACTCCCTTCACCTGGCTGTCTCCTGCTCCCACTCGGGCCAGAACGCTGTCGATCACGCTGAGCTCCGCCTTCTCGCATGGCACGAAACAGCCGATCTGAGCCATCAGCGCGATCAGACCCACCTGACGGATAAACGTGGACTTCCCTCCCATGTTTGGTCCTGCAAGCACAACAGCATACAAAACCAGAGTCAAACTCAAAAGTAAAACTTTTAAATTTGTTGTGGCAGAAGTGCACAACAAAAAAAAGGAATATTTTATATTGCAGCGGCTTTTTTGTTCAGGTTTGTAACAGAGATGAGCCAGTGGCAAAGACAAATGTCATCCAGCAAACTGCTAGCTAGTTTTTTTGAGCCTATCAAAAAAAGCTAGCTAGCTTTCTTCAAGTCCTCCTTAAAATATGACTGCTGGACATCTCCACTCTGTTTATATTTGTGCATGAAAGCTTGAACAGATGAACATGACACCCTCAATCATCTTGAAACTGCCCTTGAGGATGACTCTGACTTGTGGAGGCCTGTAGTTCGTTTTCAGATATCCCTATTTTTCATAAAGTCCCACAAGAACTTAACTTAAAATACATCTACAGGTGTGCCTCCATTTAACTCAGATGTTTTGTTTTAATCTACATGAAGTTTATAAAGCCATGGCATCATTAGCCATTGCAAACTTATGAATTGCCATTGAAAATTCTCTAATTATTCCAGCATTAAATAAACTTGACCTATTATTATTCTTCCTTGAACAAGTTAGAATAGCTTAATGGGATTTACAAAGCATTTTTTTGCAGAAAATAATTCTTAAATAATGAGTGTTTAGTCTGGTCAGTTCAGATTGTTTTAGGGTCTCCTGTCACTTTAAATGCTAATAAGCTGCTGCTGGCCACGCCCCCCCTTTCCCAAACATCTGGGAGTTCCACTTGGGTTGCTAGGTGATGGGCTGGGGTTGCTAGGTAACGGCATAGTGCCCATGGATTGTGACTTAACTGGGAAGTTCTTGAAACAGCTCAGTTTCCAGACACCACAAAATGTTAATTTATTGCCAAAATATGACTGGGTATTTTTTTTTTTAAGTGCTCAGGCTGTTTCTGGAAGAAGTTGAGACCAAAATGGAAGAATAAAAACACGCAAAATATAAATACAGACCACTAAAGGAGATCTTTCCTGGCCCACAGCAATCAGCATCTATAATAACCCTTTAATTAAATGAGTTACTTGTGATTTCCCTTTAGAATCAATAAAGTATTTTTGAATTTGAAAATGTGAAGCTTACATAACAGGTTTAAGCAGATAGGATCATTGTGGTGACTGAAAGCAACCAGTCACATGACACATTTTAGACTAATGTCCCAAAAACATGGCGTCTCCCACCTGTTATAATATAGAAGCTCTTCTCCCCCTGGACGAAGCTGATGTCGTTGGGTATGAAGGCGGTGTCCGCGTCCGTCTCCATGCAGGGATGTCTGGCCTGCAGCAGCTCCAGACGCCTGCGGCCGTCGTCCAGCAGTCGTGGCCGGACGTACGGAACCGGAGCGGACACCGACGCCACAGCGAAGCTGGCCACCGCGTCGAGCTGCGCGATGACGTCACTCAGCGTCTGAAGGGGATCCACATAACCTGGCGGCACGTGAGCAACAAAACTTTGAACAAGCGGTCACAGATGAAGGATTGGAGCATGCGCAGCCTCAAAAATGAGATCCGTTTGATTTGTAAAGTGCCAGCGAACCAATACCTCACCCACAGAAATGGCAATTAGGACTTAAAAGGAGTGCAGAGTTCAGTGCCCTTTGGAGGAAATGTGACTGAAATCAATTAGTGAAAATTCGCTGAAGGCAGTTTGCAGGCATTCATCGTTTCCACGTAGCAAAGACACCAGAGATTACTCTGCTGGAGAAATCAATGCCATGCTAACAGGCCACCACGCGCAGCATGTGATGGGAGGCCACACCTGAGGCGATGTTGATGATCTCTTTGACGATGGCGTTCTGGGCCTCCTCGTACTCCTCCCTGCTCCTGGTGTACTCCTCGTTCAGAGAGCTCAGCTTGCTGCGGAGACGTAATGGAAAGAGTTCAAGCAGTTCAAGCAGTTCAAGCGCAGCGGCTGACAAGAAGCGAGGCTGGGGGTTATGGGTCAGCTCGCCCCGAGGCGTACAGACACGGTGAAAACACGCACCTGTTTGTGAAGCGAACGCCGTTCTTCTGAACGTCCAGTGTGGTGAACTTCTTGTTGTTCCTCAAACTCTTCTCCTCCTTGCACGTGACCCGCAGGTAGAAGCCCAGCACGGCGTTGGACTCCAGCTTCACCGTCTTACCGGCTTCCAGACCTGCAACAGGACAGATTGGATTATCAGTTAAAGAAGAGTCTCAAATAAGTACCTCTTATATATCTTTTCATAGTAAAACTCCATACTTAATTTCCAAGCTGTCTGTCCATTTTAAAACATCTAATGCTAAACCTGACTCTGAATTTGGTTATGATGCACTGCAAAAACAAAATCTTACCAGGTATTTTTGGTCTAGTTTCTAAAGCAAATATCTTAGTTTTGTCTTGAAATTACACAAAATTAACTAACAAGTAAATATTAGCTTGTTTTAAGTCAATAATTCCTTAAAATTGATGAAAAGTATTAATTCCGGTGGCAGATTAATTCTCTTACAACATGGGAAAAATGTCTTGTTATAAGTAAAATAATCTGCCATTGAAACTAACACCTCCTTATCAATTATTGACTTAAAACAAGCTAATATTTCATGCTGAAAAGTTACTTGTGAGTTAATTTTGTGTAATTTCAAGACAAAACTAACATCTTGAAAGTACATTAAGGTATTTACACTAGAAACGAGATAAAAAAAACTTAGTAAGATTAAAAATAACAAACTAAAAAAGAGATAGATCAGGAGGCTGCAACCTGCAGCTGTAAAACTGCTCTTTACACAATGGCTCTTTATAACTCAGAGTAAAAATTAAAACGAACCAGTCATTTTTTCAAAGTTTTAAACTCAAGTTTTTAACAGTTTTCCAGTTTATTCCCACCTTCCACAAGGGATTACACTAAAAGTACTAGGAATATGCTTTTGGATCTGGGTTTTTTTTGTCATTAGGTAGGAATCTATACGTTTTTTATTTTTTTACATCATTTTCCATCCCACAGAAAAATGACAAAAAAAATTATTCAAAAATGACAACAAATTTAGTATAGTAGATATTTATCTAAAAGTATGAGTTGTCCTTTTTCAAAAGATCTTGTGGCATTTACGTCTCTAAATTATTTGGCCAGCCTGAGAGCAAAATGGCTTTTTAGGTTGTAAAGGCTGCCAGGTGCCTATGACAGATGGATGGACAGATGATGAAAGGATAAAAAACAACTTAAGGGACGACTGAGTGGAAAAAATGAAGGAATCAATGCGGATGGATTCAGGGACGGTTGGACAGACGGACTGAAACAGACTGGGTAGAAACCCAGGATGAGGTCACACAATTAATTCAACTTGAACTCAGTCTGGTTCACAAAGCTGTTAAATTGTGGGGCGCATCACGTTTTTCACTCTGTAGTACAAAAAACATTACTGTTCATCTGTTCTTAGAAAACACAGATTTTAAATTCGATAGGAAACATGAATGGTTTCACTGTTTCATTTAAATAATTTCTTTCTTGTTTGATTTTTTAAATTATTCCACTAATCAAATGGAAAAACCGTCGCTGATGGGTGCGCCTTTCAGCACCAGTTTAATTTAGTTCGCATTTGTTAAATATCGACATTTTGCACATACACAAGAACATCTCCAGACCTTTCATCCGAATCTCACACTGAGGAAGTTGGAAGCCAGATTTACAGCTTTAATAGACTGCAGCACATGACGACCATGTGGCGAGATTGATTTGCAGAGGCTTTTTGTCACAGCAAACCTAAAAGAGGCTCTTCAGACAACCGAAACCGTTTAAAAACACAGCGTCTGATTTTAACTGTAAATTTCCACCTTTTGTTAAGCTGGATGTAATAATTTATGTGGTCACCCACCTAGTTCTCTGGCTGCACTGCTCAGCACAGCCTGCATGCTTTTCTCCAGGGCGTCCATCTTCTCCCTGAGCTCACTCAGAACGGGATCGAACGACGCCTTCACCAGGAACTCGTGGTGTTCGATCTACGCGCACGGCACAACATGTGGGGAGGAAAATAAATGTGAAGATGAAAGTATAACACAGATCATCATATTTCTTATTCACAAAAAGCCGGACCTGATTCATGTCCAGAGTGGTTTCAATCATCTCCTGGTACTTGATGAAATCTGTCTGCAGGTCAGCGAGAGGCGAGGTGAACACCGCGTGCAGCAACACCTTGTAGCTGCCTGCAAGCAACGAGTTTTAGGGTCAAACTCGGGGGGTTCGATGGTCCTGGATGGTCCAAGATCCGGCGCGTACCCGAGTAGCTCTCCAGAGCCGTGATGAGAGCGGGGATGTGGCTCACGGCCTGGTAGACGCGGTGGCAGTCCTGCAGCGTCGCCGTGTGACGGTGAAACTTTTTGGCCAGGCGGTGGAGATCTGGAAAGCGTCGCAGCAGATCCTCCTGACAAGTCTGCCTCAGCTCCGAGTCGCACACGAAACTCTCCACAAGGTCCAGTCTAATTACACAAACGGCAAAAATGAAGCGTAAGCCTACAAAAAGACTGACTTTAAAGGTGACTCGTTATGGTAATGTTTGCTATATTTATTTATTGTTTTTACAAAAATAATTTTGAGATGTTCTGTAGGATTGTTCAGTTCATGTTAACTTGAATGACCAACTATTCTTTTGCACTTTGACAACTTCGTACATCATGATTTTATTTGTATTAATGGCGCTACTTCAAGAAGGTATTTGTTCTTTACACTTTAGGACGGTTATATGCGTCAATTTAAACTTTTTTGTGTGGCCGTCTCATAGCAATTAAAGTTTAAAATATTTGCAACTTTGACCAACACTTTAGTCTTCAACAATCACAACAAAACACTGCAAAATCCCTGAGGGACTGATTTTATATATATATATATATATATATATATATATATATATATATATAAAAACATCAAACTTCAATGATTGATGTTAGATGAAGATCTGAGAGGTGTGGCTTTTTGTACCTTTCCTCTATTTTGGTTTTCTCCATAAGTGGCTGTTTGATCCACTGGTTGACCAGCCGCTGACCCTGCGGAGTGCGGCACTTGTTCAACAAACCGGCCAATGAATGAGCTCCACTGGTGTCGTCGGGCGAACCCTGGAGGGAAAAGCGTCGAAACGTAAAATATGATTCACTTAATCTGACGTAATAAAAACTCAGCTGTACCCAACATGGTAACCACAAATCACATGTTTCTGCTGATTTATGTTTATCCACATTATTGAAAAAAAAAAAAGCCTGAACAACAGTTTTCTTATTTTACCTTCACAAACTCTCTCCAAGTTCACAGAGGTTCAGCAATCATACATGTATTGCTCTCGGTTTGCTCGTTATGAAATCTTTTGAGAAGATTATAAAAGCTGAGATCATGAGGTGCGCTGCTACATCTGGTTTTGGGTTGTTAGACAGTGGAAAACGTTTCATTTACTTGTTCTCCATTATTTTTTCAACACAGTCACCACCACATTGACTGGGATCAAGTTTGAAAAATGGTGTTATGTCCGATATGCTTTTATCTGCCTGGGTTACCCTCAAGGCTCTCTCCTTTCACCCCTTTAGTTCATATTATACGCTACTAAATACCAGACTAGAAATGAGGACACATAAGATTTGATGACGATTCTGTGATTGTGTCTCTGATCATGGCTCTGGGTTGAAGGTTTTTTTTAGTCGGCTGCTCCGACTGCTCATCTCTGAAGATTACTGTCTCAAAAAGTCTCCATCTTGTCCACCAGCTTAATCCATGAAAAACTGAGAAGCTTTAATGTTGACAGTGTATGAAAATGTTTTACTGAGTCAGTTTAGAGTTTTATTTGTTGGTTTGAGTCGCTTACCCTGAAAAAGAAGACATAATTTACAAGAAGTGAACCAAAACTGTGCAGAGAACAGCAGGAATGGCATTTAAAATGAGAAAAAACATGTCCAGTCTCTTCAATTTCCACATAAAAAAAGCCCAAAGATTTCCCAGCTGTAAGTACGTCATTAGGGTAAATCAATCAAATCCTAAAAACTCTGCTCATGGTGACTGACCTGGAAGAGGTTGAGAGCCCTGACGGCGGCGTTGTCCAGCCTCATGTACTGACCCAGCTGCAGCGTAGTGAGGCTGAAAGAGTTGAAGTTGGACTCGTCGGAGAGAAGCTCGAGGAACCGAACCACAGCAGCCAAACATGACATGGCCACCTGAAAAAGACATTTACGAAATTCATCAAATAGTTTATGACTGGAAGGAAATGAGTCTCTCGTTTATATAAAGTATCAGAAATGAATTTCCTTAAGATTTTCCATTTTATCTCAAGTATCTGCCCTGTGGGAATAGTTAATACTCTTGTTATGCACTACTGCAGCTGGAAGCACATGCAAGTTTTATCTGTATCGCTTTGGTTAGATAAAACTTCCTACAGACATTTTTGGAAAATCCCTTATTTTCCAAATCCAGGGATCATCCGAGTTCAAACACATCCGAGTCAGTTTGATTGAAAAACTCCCCGAGTTCATGTAAGAATCACCAGTCCAAACAGGAGCAGTTCTGTTCATTCTGTCTTTTAAAGGCAGTTTGGTAAGGAGAAAACAAATTTAGTGGCTTATTAGAAAAAGTGCTCCAGAGACAGAGATCTTTACAGGACCGGGACAGTCGGGGCAAACCGACTGGAGTCGCTGCATAGTTTTCAACGAGTCTGAGTTTGCCCGAAAATCACCAACCCTGGGATGGATGCAAACAACTGTGACAGAAAATGTGGAAAAAGATTCTCCCAACAGAACAACGGTCAGACGGAGACAGCAGTCTGATGTCAGGAGGGGACATGGTTTCTTTTACAAGCAGCAAGGAATCATCAAGACTTCACATAATGCCAGAAAAATAATGCTGCTTTCATGGTTTCAGTGATGGAAATACTGCATCTGTGTTTGTACTCCCAGATGAACTTAACATGTGCCTGGAGTTTGAATCTAACCTAGGGATTGAATAACAGGGTTCCTGTGGAACAGTTGGGAGCCTTGCAGCAAGAAGGCTTTGGGTTCGAATCCCAGCCTGCGGTCTTTCTGCTTGGAGTTTGCACAATGTTTACCCTGTGCATGTCTGGGTTCTACTCCAGCTTCCTTATACAGTTCAAAACTATGACGGGTAGTTTACTGTCACTGTGGCTCTTAGAAAACCAGAAAGGAACTGTTCTTGATAACGGATGCAATAAGAACAGTCAAACCTTTCTCCTTTGTCACCTGCTTGTCCAGTTCAGGCAGCGTGTTGCTCGCCACCGTCTCTCCTCTCTTGGATCGCAGTAGCCTGTTGAGATCCTGGACGATGTCCTTGCTGCTGAACTCTGCTCTCTTCCTGTCAGAGACCAGAACACCGCCACGTTGCACCACCTGCACAAACGCAGCAAAACCAATCAGTGACCTCACTCGGAAATCGAGCCCTACCTCCACCTTTTCTTTAACAATAAACAAGGACAAGCGCTATTTGGTAGGAATGAATGAATGTGAATGTTCACCTGGGTTCAATTTGAAGATAAATAAAACAGGTTTTATGTGATAGTAAATAACAGAAGGTGCATCTGAGTCAGAGTTTCAATAAAAACCCAAAACTGAACCTAAAGTTACTTCTCTAAAACACTGAACTTGACTGAGGGAACTCACCTCCCGGAGCTTGGTCCCCTCAGCGCTGCATTCTCCCTGAGTCAGCAGACACTCTTTGGGGCTGATCTGGACGAGCAGAGACTCCAGGTTGGAGAAGATCTCGTTGTCCGGAAACTCACACACCCCCATGGTCCTCTGGGCCGCGTCCACATAGCCGACCCCGACCACTCGCTGCCCGTCGGCTCCCGTCGCAAACCGCACGGCGACCACTCCCGCGCATCCCTCGCCTCCGGTTCCTCCGCCGAACAGAATGTCCTCGAACTGGGTCAGGTTTCCTGGAGAGGCCTGAGTTAAGGACCAGGGAACACGAACAATAAACCCAACTGGACATCTGGTCTATTCATTGTTTATTTCATTTTGTTCCTTTTTGTGGTTTTAAAATAAATACAGTAATCACATTTAACACCATCTCTGGAAAAGATGTAGAAAAAAGGTATATTTGTATTAATTTTCAAAGGAATTTTTTTAGGTTTCTTTCAGTTTCACCAATAATCTTGTAAATTTCTATTATTTTTCAGTCAGATCATCGATTTTTAAAAAGCTTGACCTGCCAAATCCAAATATTTTTCTATAACTGACACTTTAAGGTGTTATTAGGTCACAATACACTTTTAATGTAGGAGTAGGTGATGTGGACTTAAAACACATCACAATCCCCTTTGAATGTTTTCATTTTAGGAAAGCAGGGATGTAATTTATATCCCCAACCTTCACACAGTTACAGCATTTAATTATATTTTCGAATATAGTGATATTTAATATGTCTCTTGTGAAACAAATAGTGGAGAATATAATGATAAGCACTCGTATGACAATTTTTTAAGGTTAGCTCATGTTCTTTATATGTTGGGACTTAATTATTCTGGAAAAGCTAATTTTGACAGTCATATTAGTCATTTTTGGCACCTTGTACTCGATCCTCCAGTCGTGTTCCTTGCTGCTCTTGCTGTGGTTCCTGTATACCTCCACTCGGTACTGCTTCACCAGCAACAGATCCTTCACAAAGGCCTCGAAGTTCAGCTTGCTCAGGATCACGCTCTCCAGCTTACGGCTCCCTGTTGACCCACAAGCAAACATTTCCCATTCCAAAAACAACCTCGGATGCATTTTTTTAAACTAGTGAACATAATAAATACATGGTTCCTCCAATTTTTGAATTGTACATTTTATTTTTCAGATTCACCTTTCCAAATCTCAGTTTAAAGTATTAAAATGTAAGGCAGGTAAGATACTGTAGTTCACCATGAAATTACTGCAGATATTTGTACAGTTGACGGATGTTCAATAAGGAACCATGAAAAAAAGAGCTCCCTGTTACTTGTGCTGTTTTCCCACCACCACACTTTTTCCTTCCACTAAACCTTGCATTGCTATACATGGATACAGCAATCTGTGAAGCGCTAACTTAAACTTTGTGGTATTACAGATGACTAACTTAATTTTAGGTTTTTATTAGCTGTAGTAATCAAAATTAACAGGAAAAACGTGTATGGGTTAATTTAATTTATGTATTTGTAACCTTTTAAAATAGCTTTTCAGTGTTTTCTGATTTATGTAGTCGAACTTCTAGAAATAGTGCCTGATAACTAATAAATTCTGAAAGCAACAAATTATCTTATATTCAATGCCCGCAAACTGTATAGGAGTGAGTGTAATTCAAGCTAACCTTAACTTAGATGCTGCTAATGTTTTAGCCACCTGCAGCTACATCTTACTGCATCATAATGAATCAAAATTAACAAGCTAATAACTGACTTTAACCCTAAAACATCTTCATTTAGTAGGTGCACAGAAAAGCCGTAGTTAAACCCAGCTACCTGAGCCCAGATATTTGATGACTCCGTTAGTCTTAAAAACCTCCTTGGCAGCAAATATGGCGTCCTTCCCGTGGACGGTGTAGTAGTCGTTCCGGTCGAATATCCTGAAGGTTGTGTCCGGTTTCTCCGGCATAGAGAATATGAAGTTCAGAAAGCCGTGTTCGGCCGCGCTGTCCAGGGACAGGTTTTGGTTCTGCTTCGGTTGCACCGCCATGCTGCGATCTCCCGCCACGGACGGAGCCAAACAGGAAGCTACGTCATCCGTTAGGGTGCGTTGTCATGGAAACGGCTCTCCTCTTATTTAAAGGGACGGAAGAAGGCCGCCTACAAGCAGGTGAAAATTTTGATACTTGGAGAAGCGTCAGGTTTCAACATTTTTGTATTCTGTTCTAAAGCTGAAAATTTGTCACAATGGTAAGGTCAAGTAAAAACTAGTCAATTGCATGTATCATTATTATATTGACTAACATGGACTAACGTGGACTAACTCCATCAGGAATGCTAGCATTAGTGTATAAACTAAAATTAGCTAAAATGCTAAGGTTAGCTTGAATGCTGTCAGTAGCACGCCAGGTATCACCAGCATGTTTACTTACATTGACTTGCTTCATTTAGTATGATAAACATAGCTAATAAATAAAAAAATGAGCAAAAATGCTTATTTTAGTTGCTAGGCTAATGTTAGCATGAGGGCTATTATTAGAATACTGAGTTAATAGATTGTTGATACCACCAGTAGGATGAGGGTTATCGCTAGTATGTTGACTAACTCAAAATTTTAGGTACAAAGCTAATGTTAGCATGACAGCAATCACTAGCATGTAGAGCGAATAGCATGTTGACTCTAGCGGTAGGATGTGGGTTATTAGCAGCATATTGACTAACAAAAAATCCATTGTGTGCTAACATTGGTGTAAACCATAATTAGCCAAAATGCTAAGGCTAGCTTAAATGTTGCCAGTAGCATGTGTGATGTCACCAGCATATTGATTAACATTGACTTAATCCATTCAATATGATAAACATAATTAGTAGATCAAAAATTATGTAAAATGCTTGTTTTGGATACAATCACTTGCAGGATTTTTCAAAACTTTACTTGTATTTCTAATTTTATGACAATTATTTCATTACTACGGAAGAGGATTAGGGTCATGGAAAAAATATATATTTTGACTTCAATCTCAGAATTCTAAGTTTTTTCTCAGAATTCTGACTTTTTTCTCATAAATCTGACTTTTTGTATGTAGATATTCTCTACATATTATATTGACTAACATAATATGTAGAGAGGAATGCTAGCATTAGTGTATAAACTAAAATTAGCTAAAATGCTAAGGTTAACTTGCATTTTAGCTGATTTAAGATTTAAGGTTACCTTGAGTATATTTACATTTTTACAATATAAATATGCTATATTTATATTATATAGCATACTATATATGCTATATATATTATGCTAAATATAATCATGCTATATTATATATAGCATAATTACAATATCA
>NW_006800075.1:708561-779858 GCF_000485575.1 Poecilia formosa
TCAAGCTCCCAGGCCTCTGGTAGAGGACCCGAGCTCAGAGGATGAAAGAGAGAGACCACCCACGGAGGGTGAGAGGGGAATTTTTTATATATATATATATGTGTGTGTGTATTGTAAAAATTTAAATATGCTCAAAGTAATAAAAATGATCAAAGTGATAATGGATATTAAATGTCAAATAATGAAACTGCAATAAAAGAAATTGATTTTACCAGGAGTAATTCCGTAGCATGCTATCAAACTTAAAGTCAGACTTTATTCTCATGTCTATTGGTTTTGTGTCTCATTTGCTGGATGCACAATACAAAAAAATAAGGTAATATGTGTGCCTGAGAGAATGGATTCTGTAAGTTGCAAAACACTACTCAACTTTTCCAGAAACAGGCAGAACAACCTTTATTATGCCATTAGATATGGCAAGTTAAAAATATGGTGTCTTCAGGAAAAGTAGGCTACTTTCTCTATTGATCACAAAATAATTGTGTGCAAAACACTTGCGAATGATTATAAGAGTAATATATGATTTACAGTAATGAGCCGCTTTGAAAGAGTAGCTGGTATAGTGACCGTGTTTTTATCTTAACTCTAGCATGTCGAGAAACTAATCAGAAAACATTGCAGCTAAAATTAAAACAAGAACATATTAACAGCTGTCTCTGCTTTCATTTTGTATGAGTCTCATGATTTTAATGACTTTTTAATCCCTCCACCCAAACTCATTTACAACCTGTCATAGGTTTCCTTTACTTTCACTGCAATGTAATGTTTTTGCTTGTTTGTTTTGTACTTTCCTTTCTATCAATGCACTTTGAATTGCCCTGTAGCTGTAAATGTGATATACTATATTGGTTCGCTTTGCCTTAAAATGCAGTATTCATAACCACATTGTAGATTTTGAACATTATGAGAAATCTCTTTGAAAACTTGGAAAATTGTTAGCTAGTAGGCACTGATTAAATACAAGATTGTTATTATTACTATTTTCCAGAATTAGTATATAGTAGAATAGTATCTCCAAGAGCTCAATGAGCTGCTGACAACATCATGTGATGAACCAGACCCTCCTTTTTTGCCAAACCACCCACCTCGTTCAAGAAAGAGTACATCTACAAACATCGATTTTCTGCAGATTTTCATCTGGATTTAGCTGTGAACTTTGACTGGGGCATTCCAACAGATGCTTTGATCTAAATCGTAGTTCTGGCTGTATGCTTAGCATTATTGTCTCAATGGAAGGTGATCCTCCAGTCGTGTCTTTAATTCCCTATACCAGTTTTTCTTCTAGAACCTCCCAGTATTTAGTTCCATCCAATTTATCATGAAGTTTACTGGTGCTTGCTGAAGAAAACCATCCTCACAATAGTAAGTTGCAGTCTCATTTGCATAATGGTGCATAAAATTCAAGATAGAAAAATGTAAAAACACATGGAAATGAAAAGACTTGAAACAAGATAAGAAACTTGTATAAAAAAATTTAAATAGACAGAAATACATCTGTGTAAAAGGGAAAACAAAAATTTGTATCCCTTTACACATTAAATTTTTAAGCATATTTCATGTGTTTGAATATATAATTTGTTGGAAATAAGCTAAAAAATCTGGAAATTAAATTATAAACATGAGGGAAAGTTCTTTTTTAAAGTAAGAGGTTCATTTTAAGTGTATTGATTTATTTGAGCAATTTATTCATCACCAATTTTATTCATTTTATTTTATTCAACAATTTTAACAGCCTGATGTGATGCAATATTGGCTGCTTATTTTTGCAGAAAGTATTTCCCACCTGAACAGAGGACAGTAGAAGAGGTTGCACTCTCCACAGCAGATCTTGCTTCTAACACAAATGGCCTCCTCAGGAAGTAAAGTGTGCTCAAGGCCCCATACAATCTTTGACCAGCCCTGGTGTTCAGAATGATGTGCAGTGTTAGTTTTGCAAGATGGCAAGGAAGTTCAGTTTTGCTCATATTTGACCAGCACTCTTTGGTCCACATATTGGGGCCTTTATACCTTGCAGCACACTCTAATCAGGTCTTCTTATAGATTTTCTTTTTGCTGGTTCTCTTTGGCAGATTTGGAGAT
The DNA here is from genome assembly GCF_000485575.1 of Poecilia formosa. Classification (NCBI taxonomy): domain Eukaryota; kingdom Metazoa; phylum Chordata; class Actinopteri; order Cyprinodontiformes; family Poeciliidae; genus Poecilia; species Poecilia formosa. The sequence goes on from NW_006800075.1 coordinate 710,641, forward strand.
TAGTTCGAATCTGACCTGTTTCAGATGATGGATGTTCACATGCCGAGTGAGAAGTTGCTTGAGATAATCCTTTACAATATATTCCTACTTTAGATGTTTCAGATGCTTCATTATTAACCTGCATTTTATTCACTAATGTTCCCTAACAAACGTCTGATACCTTCACAGAATAGTATGGAAACAGACTGATTAGGTGTCTGGAGTGACAGATTAAAAGTGTCTGAACACAAACACACTACATGCTACACTTTTACATTTTAATCAGTAAACGTAGATCATTTCCTGAACTGTTCAGTTATTTTGTATTGATTAATGACATAAAACCCAAGTGAAATACAATAAAGTTTGTGGTTGTAACGTGACAAAATTGTGGAAAAGTTCAAGGGATAAAACGCTTGTGTAAGGCACTGCATGGGCATGAAAGTGCTCTTTAAGTTCATACCGTTACATCTTTAGTGCATTCATGTACCACCTTATAATTTAATTTATAAGGAGAAATCTGCAAATCTAAACCTAATTCAAAGGTTGGTTGGATGCTGAAAGGTTAATCCCTGAGGGAGATCGTTTCATGTACCATTTCTAATTAGTTACAGAAGTTGGATGTTGGTCAGGAGTGCCTGCCACTGTGAAACCAGTCATCATAATCTTAACTTTGAACCCCCTCCGGCCCTCCCCCTCACAAAACCTGGAAAATAAAAAGTATCATGAGGCTCATGAGTCTTTAAGGGAATGAGTGTTGTAAAATATCATATTTTAACCGGAACAAATCAGTTGGAAATACGCCTAATGCATTTTGTGTCAAGTGATGCCAGATGCAGAAAATGTCCTGCATGTTTAACCTCACGATTCAAAGGGGGAGGGGGAGAGGGCTCTGTGATGACCCTGCTGCTGGTTTTGACGTAGGAGCCGCAGACCTGGTGAATGGTCAGCTGTGTCCGCTCCTGGCAGGCTTTATAAAAGCAGAGCGCACCGAGAGCGCTCCCAGTCAAGCAGCCCAGCCGGGTCACCTCAGCTTCTACTCTTCTTCTGCTGCTCTTTATTCTGCTTTTTCTTCTTGATTTCCAAAAAAGAAAAAATATATATATATATTTTTTAAATCAAAACCAACATGAATTCTCACTGCAACGGGAAAGTCGGGGAAACCGCGGTGGAGGAGTTCCACTGCAACAATGGCTTCAGCGACCTCATCATCGACACCAAGAAGTCCGCCGTGGTCCACCGCAAGCATGAGACGTCCCGCAAGGAGGCCGAGGACGAGTCCCGCTTACCTGCGCTGGAGGCCGCCTACACCAGCATCCTGCGGAACCTGGGAGAGGACACGGACCGGGATGGTCTGTTGCGCACGCCGCTGCGCGCCGCCAAGGCCATCCAGTTCCTCACCAAGGGCTACCATGAGACCATCGATGGTGAGTTTGACACCTGGGACCTCAGATAGGATAGGTGTTGGGTTTGTGTCGTTGCTATAAAGGGAACAGTAGCATAAAATATTGGAGAAGGTGAATGTATGGGAAGCCGAACGTGACAAAATTATCTACACTGAAAAAATTAAAATGAGTTCTAACTTTAAAAAAGTGTTAATTGGTCACAAGTAACTGAATGACATTTATCAAATTTATTTTTGTTATGTTTGCTTAATTTGACTTTCTATCTATCTATCTATCTATCTATCTATCTATCTATCTATCTATCTATCTATCTATCTATCTATCTATCTATCTATCTATAATTCAAATCTAAATGTTATGATAGAAATCATCCAAACCAATTTATTGCCATCTCCTTCTTCTGTTTCTTTATGACGTTTAATTTGGCTAAAAAGTGAACCTGCCATGTGAACTTGACCCCAACGATGTTGTAATCAAAGTTTTGCGTTGAATGGATATTTAGTTTAACCAGTGAGGATCTATATTAGCAGGATGACCTGTAGTGCAAAAACCACAAAAAATTTTAAATCATGACTGAAATTATTTTATAAAAGTTTAGATTTCAATTTATCTTTTTTTTTAACATTGAAACAAATTATTTATTTAGAGAATTATGTTATTGTCAGTTATGTTTGGCTTAATATATATTTATTTGATAAGTTTTTTAAAACATTTGTACTGGAAACAAGTGGAACTGTGGGTCCCAAAGCAATTTTTTTAAAGCTAATTGCAAATGGGGGTTCCAGGCATATCAAATGGATATGCCTGAAACCAGTTATCTCCAATTAAGTGATAAATGGTGCAATTTAAACACCCATTTCTGGCCCAGCAACCAGTGGATATTGAATTGACTGGTGGATTTAGTACCTTACCAATTCAGACTAAGCAACATCTACATTGTGCTGCTCCCACACACAAGTTGGATGGAATGCAATACACAATAATGGATTCATGTAGATCAGAGATGAGGAGTTCCAGCAAAAAATTCACCCTTTTTGCAGCACGTTTTAAAAAAATACACACACACACACCTATATGTATGTGTGTGTGTGTGTGTGTGTGTGTATATATATATATATATATATATGCATTTCTTAAGAATATTCTCTTTTTTTATTACCCTGCAGACATCCTGAATAACGCCATATTTGACGAGGACCACGATGAGATGGTGATTGTGAAGGACATAGATGTGTTTTCCCTGTGCGAACATCATTTGGTACCATTTTTTGGAAAGGTGACGCCTTCATTCGTGTTTCAAACACCCATCAGCGATCTGGTAGGTCCTCTGGTGACCTCTGCTCCTGTGCTCTCTCTCCAGGTTCACATTGGCTACATCCCAAACAAAAAAGTGGTAGGACTCAGCAAGCTGGCAAGGTAACACAGCTCCCATCATAACCGCCTGCTGCCACTGTATGCGCCTGCTGTTAGTGCTGGGTGACTGCATTCTTCTGTTATCTCAGTGCTTTGACCTGGAGGCTTAGAGTCTGAGCCCACTGGCCATCAGATAGTCTCTTCCTCTGGCAGAATGACAGGCACAAGTCTAGATGCTATCCGCTTCGAGCCATGAGAAAATCCTTTCAGACCTGTGGGAATCATACTTATTATCACAGCCTCTTTTGTTTCCTCCTTCCCCCTTGAAAATCAGAAACCCGGGATAACTGCAAAAGAGCTTGCCCTCGAGTCGCTCTGAGAACTCTGTATGGTGAATGATTCACAGATAAAGAAGCTGTACAGTTCGGAGGCCCGCTGGCCAAAGGATCGATGCGAGTTTGTGTTTATCTGAAAGATTAATCATTATTACACCTGATCTGTAAGCAGCCTTCTCTGTTTTGTGTGCGTTTCTCTTTCTGTAGGATTGTGGAGATCTTCAGCCGCCGACTTCAGGGTAGGTAAAATACTGTGAAACTGCAATGTTCACTTCAAACAATGTTTGCAACATTTTCCCACAACAAAAGGGTCCTCTGTTTAAATCTTGCAGGAAGTTTGTATGTTTTCCCTGTGTGCTCCTTAGAAGTATTTTATGCAACTAGCCCCCTTAAATTGACTTTACACATGAGCCTGTGTTCAGAGTGTACACGCCTTGAGATAAACCCCACCCTATAATGAGTAAGAATGCATTCACACCAGTCTTGCTTAGTCCACTTTAACCCAAATCTAAGCCATTTGACAAGAAAGTTTGGTTTAATTGGGGTGGTGTGAATGTGCGATCGAACTCCGGTGCGCCTAAAAACCTCGGTCTCAGTTCGGTTGAAGCAAACTCTGTTATTGCGGTTCGGATGCGTATATGGATGAAAGCAGACAGGCGGTCACATCAAAAGCAGGAAGTGGACTATAGCACAGGGCATTCTGGGTAAATACAACCAAAACAAACACTACAGTATAGCACTACAATGAGAAATGGCTCACGGCCTTTACCAAAGACAAAAGAGAAATTCTACAACTGCTAAAATCTGACCATTTTGGTTTAAAATTTATGAGGAAAGAAGTTGCGCTCAGTGTTTTCTTCTGAGGTCTTTGTGTTGTTTTGTTTAGTAGTTCTTGGTGCAGCGCCACCACAGGCGAGGAGGGGAACATGTTTCTCGACACAATGCAATGTGAAAGCAACCCACACCGACTGAAGATCTAACAAATGTTGCAATTTTGGTCCCCAATTGGACTGTCAAGTGTGAAAAACCCTAAACAGATTTTGAAAATGGATTAATAGATGTTTCCGACTGTAAAGCACATTGGAGGTTTCATCTTGATTTAGTATTTTTTCCTTAAAGCCGGTGAGGGAAGAATATTTTTTTGTTTAATCTGTGATAGCACAATCATAAAATACTTATCAAAAAATTAATGTTCTGACTCATTTTGTTTCTTTTTTAGTTCAAGAGCGTCTGACGAAGCAGATCGCTATGGGAATATGTGAAGCGCTGCAGCCGAAAGGTGTGGCTGTAGTTGTAGAAGCAGCGTAAGTTCACACACAGAGTTTCCCCAAGAATAAAACAAAAAATATTTTGTCAGGGGTAATAAAGCTGCCTGTATAAATTTGTCCTGCTTTTCGAAGTGGAAAATTCTGCGGCATTCCCCTTTAACTGCACCACCCTCAGGCATGAGGGATTCTCTTATTCTGCAGCTGTAAGTCCGACCGTTCACTCCCTCGGTCTGTGTGTGTTTGTGTTGCCAGTCACATGTGCATGGTGATGCGCGGTGTCCAGAAGATGAACAGCCGCACGGTGACGAGCACCATGCTGGGAGTTTACCTCGAGGACCCCAAGACCCGGGAGGAGTTCTTGGCTCTGGCGATGCGCGCCTAACGGACCTCAAGCCACTCTAAATTCCCCAGCCACTGCAGCGGATGGAAAGCCAGGGATTCACTGTGGGTTCTGCTTGTGACACCAGATGGGAAAGAGACATGAAGTTGCTGTATGACCTCCAGCCTGTTGAGTTAACCTCAAAACACTGAAGCCTGAGAGATTTACGTTGAAATCACTGTGAACCCAACAAGCATATTCTTAGTGCCTTTATTACTTATTATACAGTCTTGCACGGCAATATTGTTATGAAATATGTAACCTGAGTGCAATACTGTAACATGGCAACTTAAGATACGTAACAGTTAGTATTTGTCTTATTTTTTTTCTTCTTTCCGATGGGAATTTCATTGGTGCTTTTCCAAAGTGTTATTTACGTAATCCAAACTTATTTGTCATTTATATACATTTTTAAAACCTTTGAATTTTAGTGACATTTTGCGATATGAATCAAATATCGAAAGATGAAAGAGTCCAGCCAATCGATGTAAATCTGTGATCAAAGATAATATTGTCTTCTGAAATCTGAAATAAAGCTTTCTAAACATCAAGAATATCATTGACAGTTTTTTGTCCTGTAATATATAAATATCACACCATACTTTTATAAATTGGCTTTTTAAAGATAACACATGGCTTACCAAAGTGTTCAATATCAGAAATATAAAAGACACAAGAACAATAAATAATGTCAGTTACACATTGAATTAGAAGCTATTGAATTAAAAAAATTTTAACCTGGATTTGAGGTTTATATGTAAAATAGAAATTTTGAGCTCTATAATATGTTGTAATCTTATTCCCTCATCATAAAAATATCTGGAGTGTTCATTTGATGTTTTTTTCTTGCATGTTTAAAGGGGCAGTATTGTGTTTTCCAGGCACATAGTGCCATTTTATAGCACAATCTAGTCACCGTTACCTTATAAACATTATAAAAATAATGCATATATCAAACATGAGTTAAAAGAAACTTGATTTTGCAATTCGATTTCTTGAAATTGACCTCTGTTAAAGCTCCTTCTCTCTCTGACACTCCACCTTCACAATGTTTCTCCATAATTCTCTGTACGGACGTTCTTTGGAGCCTTTCACTGAGAAGTGGTTCATATTTCCATTAATTAAATCTATTAGATTCTTCATGTTCATCAAATAAGTAAAGCATTTCCTGCAAAAGCAGTTAACTGTGGTTTCAGATCCCTTCAAAAATTATTTATCCCAAAGAGAAATTAAATGCAACTTACATAAGTTCAGCATCCTTGAAGAGTCACCAGTAGCAGTCAATCACACAGTAAATCTGAACAGGCCTCTGGCTTAAGTGTGTTGTGAATAGCAGCCTTCTGACTGTCAAAACATGCTAGCAGCTCAATTTGCAGGCAGTAGAGGTTCTAGGAGACACCATCAGTTGTTGAAAAACTCTGCTAATCCACCTCATTTGCTTTTGCCACTCCTCTTTAAATCTCAGTTTGTTGGAAAGTTAAAAAGCAAGAACAACAAAAATCTTCCAGCAGTACAGCATCCAGAACCAAGGGCAATAATTGTCCAAACATTCGATCACTCAACCCGAAAAAAGGAACTAGGATCTCTCGGATTTCTTGGTAGAAAATGTAAAGCTAACTCATAGTAAAAGATACAACAACATGTCAATGGATACGAGGAAGATGTATTTGAAATCAAGTGATATTTGTGGATGAACTTTACCCACCATTTCATTTTAGTTAGCAATTAATTGGGTTTTTACTGCAAATGAATCACAGCCTCCAGTGCAGTACATTATAGACCCTGTCTGAACAGGAGATTTGATCCTGCTTTAGTCTTTTCAATAAAACACAACCGTGCTCACGTATCCACAGGCCTGAGGCAGAACAAGCCCTTTAAATATCAAAGAGGGAGACCTGTGAACTACAACCTCCACACAGGGATTGGGGAGGGTCACTGCTGACAGTAAAGCAGACAGTTTCCAAATATGATTATATCAGAATAAACCAATTATTGCAACACAAAGAGGAAATAAGTCCATGCTGTGCGTAAGAGGCTAAAATTATAACCCGTTATAGCTGTAGGCGTATAAATCGTTTTGACAAATATCAAACTGGCAGCTTTATTTCACTCAAATTCAACACGGCAAATATTACATGCATACATTTTCAAAGAAGCAGATACACTTAGTTTTGGGACTAATGACAAAAACACCTCTGGAAGCGGTCACTTTACGGACAGATGATCTATTTGGAGACGACGCCGTCTGCTTGAGAATGGAACAGATCCAGTGGTGTGATACAATAGTCTAAAATAAAGAAAACGCCTCAGGACGTCTCTTTCACAGTCTATGTTTAACACTCGTGAAGATGCTCTCTGACCACAGCTACATCACACAGACGTCTGCCTGTAGTTCTTGGTGTCCAGAACCTTCTTTCCGCACATGGCACAGATTCCTGAAGAGACAAATGGACAAAAGAAGGAAAAAAGAATCAGGAGATGCACTTATATTCATAGCTTTGGAATATTTAAACATATTATCACATCACAGCCCCAAACTCCAACATGATTATTAGGATTTTATGTGATAGATCAACAGAAAGTGTTGCGTAAATCTGAACTGGAAGGGAAATTATTGTTTCAAGTAATAGTCTGAAGATGGAAAAAGTAAAGCACATCTGCAAACATACCAACCGTGGTTGTTCACATTTAATCTGACAACTGTTGCAAAAAATTTGACTTGCAGTTGTAACTGGAGCAAAATGTGACTCTAAAGGTACCAACTTAGGGGCCTGAATATAAATGCAGAAGACACCGCTTAGATTTTTCATTTTATTTGCCATCTATCCCTTTTCTTCCACTTAGCAATGATGCACTACTCTGTGTTAGCCCTGCAAAAACAAACCAAAGCATGTGGTTGACAAAATGGGAAGACGACGAATATTTTTGTAGCTTAGTGTACTTTCTGAACTTTATTGAGTTATAGAGCCATGAATAGTTTTGTAAATGTTTAATGTGATATAGCTGAAGCCTTTAGAGTGCTTCTGCTAAACTTTAGGTCATTTCCATTGCTTGGTATCTTTACTGCAAAGCAGGTAGAGTGGACATACTTGTTGAAGATGAAAGCTTCCAATTTAAGTTGGAGACAAAAAACATTTTAGCTTTTTGTGCAGTGAGAAAAAATAGCTGTGAAAAATTTTCTTGGAAAATCATGTTGCATCACAAATTAGGGACCAAAGTCATTGCCGTGTTTTCATGAACCCTCTGGAAACGTGGCTTGTTAATGATATACTTAGACCTACTCTTTATTTGTATACATTGTTTGTTATATGGAGAAACCGCAGCTTTATTTTGAGAAACAACTGTTTGCATTTCCTCATTCAGTTCAAATACTCTACAGAGATGGCAGCAGCAAACACACCTCATTCAAACAGACCAATCAGAGCAGCCCTGGATTCAGTCTGAGCATACTTTGTTTACTTACAATGTAGGATTCGACCCTTTAACAACATAACCTACAGCTGTCGCAATCGTGGTATTGTAGCCACTTCTGAGTCAGACATGTCAGAAACATTACCTGAACTACCTGGCTGTAGTGTAATCTCAGAATTTAAGCCTCACTTTCTATTTTAAATTAAAGAAATAAGTGAAAAAAGAATTATCTATTTTGGGTAAGATGTAAACTACTCTCTGCACTACTCTTTGAAAAAAAAAAGTAATTAAATAAAGTCTCTAATCAGAGCAAAATAAAGTTGTTGTGTGTGTAAATTTCTGCCCAAATTGACACAAAACTGAGCTTTTCCTTCCTTTAAACTAAACAGAAAACTTACAAAAAAAGAAAATAATCTTTGGGCAACTATCTCATTCAAACAATACAAAATGCCAAACTCCAGAGTTATACTGTGGCTATTACTCTTTAGCCAGCTTAAACATGACACTCATTTGAATTAGGGCTTAATGAATTAGAAATGATACCTTACCTTTCTTGTAAGCGCAGCCCTGGCAGTAATGAGACCCAGGTTGATGAACCGAGCTCTTGCAGATCCTGCAGACAGCAAACCCCGTCTTGCTGTAAGGGTCAAACCTGAGAAAAACAATTAAGCAGTTATAATTACAAATGCAGTAATGCTTGGAAGTTTAGGAGCTGTTCATTTTAATATTTCTTTCATGAGAATACCAACCTTGCTTTTTTAGATGTCAGCATTTTGTTTTCATTCAACTTGCGCCCTCCACTTTCTAAGTAAAAATGTAAGCGAGAGAAACCCATTAATCACTACATTGAGTGAGACAATACAAATGATAGCCAACCTGGATAAGTCAGAGCAAACAGAGCAGATGACCATCAAAAGCTAAAAATTTTAAACACAAAACTCACAACTATAGTGTTTCATCTATCCTCCTCTCAACTCTAACCAACTTCACAGTACGAAAAGCAGTCCATCAGCATGATGCTGACACCACCATGCTTATTAATCGGAATCTACCTACTTTAAGGTAGTTAATATATAAAGCTTTTACCACTGACACTTGTTTAATGAGTGAGTCTAATGGAAATATAACATGTAAGCTTACTCTATTTTGTTGAAACACATCCTATAAATTAAGCATAGACTTCGTCCTCCCGTATCAAACATGTTTTTCTTTTGAAACCATCACCTGTTGTATTCCGAGCTCCATCCTTCCAAGTGTCCGGAGTGATAACTCTGCCAAGCTTCTTCTCACCTGAAACAACCGAAGTTTATATTTACTGCAAGGAAAAATGTGTAAAACCGAATGTTAACTTCACGTAACCTTCATCAGCGTTCGGAGAGGCTTCGTTGACACAAACAACTTCCATTAGCTTCAAACTTATATAACAAGATTAAAGAGAGAAATGTCATACGTACATTTTTCACAAACCATGTTTCCGATGTGTTTTTAATTAGGGTGCAAAGAGAAGAAAAACAACGTATAGCTTTAGCTTCCTTTGCTGGCGTAAACTTCCGGTGAAGTGTGACCTTTCAAATAACAAAATTTCATTGGTTTACTATGGTGACGTCAACCAAAGAGCCAACTAGAATGCTGTTGATTGGTTAGATCAAGCACGTTACGTATGAACAGAGGAACAAATTTGACATTTGGAATCGTACGTCAATATTGCCGCCATATTGAGAGTGGTATTTAGTTTTAGAAACGGGAATCCAACATGAAGCTGCGTTTGACAGTTTTGATCAAATATGTACCAGATATTTTCTAATTGATATGCCCAGTAATCAGGCTATTTAGAAATAATCTGACTGTGTTTATATCTGTGTTTTAGTCTGGTGTAGCGTCATTCTTTGAGTTCAAACTTTTGAGAAGTCATAGTATACTTTTACTTTGAAAGTCAAGCGGAAATCAACGTCTCTCCATGTTTACGGAAGCGTGGTAGACATCCATTCATGGCTTCACCCCACTGTCCTCATCCGATGTTCCGCTAATTTTATAAGCTTTTTAATTTGATTTATTTTAATTGTGTCGCCGTTCGTCCGTAGTCAGCTGAAGCCGCCATCATGTGGGACCACGAAATCAGAGCCATGGCGTCCACTCACGCCATCATCGCTGCCTCAGTGTTCATGGCCACCATTCTCCCTGCTGTTCTTGTCCCAGGCTTTTCGGTGTACGGAACTCACCTGCTGTGGCTCTATTCGGTGTCAGCTGCAGTGGCCGCGGTCAGTGTCTCCGTCTTCTGGCTGCTCGGCATCTCACCGCCCACTAAGAAGCACACACTGGGATACAAGGTAACCCAGAGTATGTGTGGGTCAAATGTTCAATTTAAGTGTGTATATGAAAAATGACTTGCAAATGTAATTTTTTAAAGCACTTTTGTTTAATTTACAATGCAAACATCGATGTGTTAATTTTATACAAAGGGTCACATATTTGTTGAGAAAATCTGAAAACATTGGTATGAATTTGCGAGCAGCTCTTAAACTATAATAAAGTTCAAGAGGTATGCAGACTTTTGCAATGCTTGCCATATGACAAAAAAGCTGCTTAGTTTTTTTTCAATGTATTTTTTTTATCTGATCTTTTTTCCTTTCTTTCCTCAGCTGTCCAGGTTGTTTCGTTCATGTCTTTACTTCTTCCTGTCTTGCCTGTTCTTCCACACGGTCGTCATCCTCTACGGAGCGCCACTGATTGAGTGAGTAACTGCTGTTGGAAATGGGGAACACAAACCAATGCACCATGAAGAAATTGATGCAGTTATTTCCAAATGTTTTTGTTATATTCCATTGTTACACCTTGTGCGTTAACTGCCACACTGTGCATTTGATTGGCTTCGTTTTTCCAGATCTGCTTTGGAGACATTTTCACTCGCTGTGCTGCTGACCTCACTGACCACACTGAGGTGTCTCTGTGTTCTCGGCCCCAACATCCAGGCCTGGATACGAGTGTTCAGTCGACATGGGTGGGCTCTCAAACCTGTTTTTTCCTCCTCTTGGACTCTCTTTATTAAACCAATAACACTATTTTTCATCTGCTCTGTGTCCCTCTTCAGAGCTATGTCTGTTTGGGACACTTGTTTGCAGATTACAGTGGCCTTCACCCTGATTGGAGCCTGGCTGGGAGCATTCCCAATACCGCTGGACTGGGACAGACCGTGGCAGGTCAGGAGCTTACACAGAAAAAAACAAATTTCATACAAACTGTGTATGATTTACATTCTTCCTGGTAACTTTTCATATTTTATTAATGTTTACCTTCAGTACAAATTGATCCATCCTAGTCTCCAAGGTGCTCACACTTTTTATAACCAAGATAAAATACTTTAGATCCATGTGATGCAGAAAAATATTTAGAAAAAGAGTGAACAAGCACAGACCTTTTTGGGAGCGTTATCATTAGAAATCCTATTGTCTTAAAAAGGAGTTGACTTAACATTTTAAATGTGTGATTTGAATTGGGATGGCTTAGTCAAAGTATGCACTTAAATCCAATTTTGACTTTCCAGAATTAAAAAGCTGATGTTGACAAACATTTTTTATCCAGTATGATTGAACTTGAGCTATTTTTCTTCCACTTGTACTACTTTGTGTTGGTCCATTTCATAAAATCTTTGTGATTTAAATGTATCTCCTTTTATGTAATCTTTAAGCAGGTAAGTTTATTTAGAACAAATTCTCTGTTCAAGCTGTTCAGAAGACATTAAAACATCATACAACAGAATATCATACAGCAGAAGACAGAAAAATATTATAAAACAGAAAAACAATAATAAAATGTGACAATACTTAAGGGGTGTGGATACTTTAGTACAACTCTGTAAATAATATTGTTCTGGATACAGAAAATAATATTTATCAGTAGCAGAGAAATATGTGGTATAATTATATAACTTAAGTAGTGTTTAGTTAATGAAATAACATGTAGAAGGTTCTCACTGGTCAGTGTTCACATTTCTAATATGTTGTTTTAAAAACACCACATTTTTATACTTTAACCCTTGTTTTTACCATGTCTACTATCATGGTTTCTTTTTAATATGTTTTTATTTTTATTTTAATACAAAGGAATCAACTAAACTGTACCTGTTATAAGCACAAAAGGGAAAAAATAACTTCACAGTTAAAATAACGAGATGCACTCTCGTTTCGGCATGCATCTCAGAGCAACATCAGGGTGTTTTTAGCGCTTTATATGATTGTCAAGTTTCCTGCCTTCCTTTTTTCCAGGTTTGGCCTGTTTCCTGCAGTCTGGGCGCTATGATCGGCTACCTGACTGGACTTGTTGTTGCTCCTGCGTGGATTCACTACCATCGCAAACAGCTCACATACAAATGCAAGTGATTGTGGATATCTGCCTGGGTTGATGCGAATGTGTCTGGCGTTTGTTCACTTTCTACCGGTTATTTATTGGCAGCCTGCTAATGATTTTGTAACAACACATTATTTTGTACATATGCAAGGTGAGCCTGAGGATTTTTGACATGAATAAAGAATTACTCGACTAATGCTGTGCACTGACTTATTTTTGATTTGACCATTTTGTTGCTCAGAATTAAAGTTCTTATATTTTATTACCTAATCATGTACAATCACTCATGTTGTTTTATGGCATTCATAATTTTTGATTGTATATTTACTAATATCTACAGCCATATCTTGAAAAATAGCAGTATATAATCAGGGTGTCTGTGAATTCTTAAAAATCCTTAATCTTACAAATCTAAAATTAAAGACCTTAAAATGTCTAATAAAAAAAAAAAATTGAGCTGGCCTCAAATATATTAATCACTGGTTTTTAATCTCGTATATTCTATGTAATTTCTTTTCTTGCGGTACTTTTCTGTCAGGCAACGGTTTGAGTTGTTTGAAGCTAAGCTAACTAGCTGCTAGCTTTCCGTTACTAGCTAGCTAACTCGTTTTATTGCTTCTAGTATGGGTAAGTACAAATGTATCGCCTGTTGGATGAACAAATTTTGTTTTCGTGGAGGAAAAGGCCTTAAATTCCCTCCATAATGATCTTAAACAGGTCTTTAAAAAGTATTATGTTTGCGTTGGTGAAACCTTCAGAAATAAAATAAAAAAAAAAAAATACACTTCAGTAGTAAAGTTCAAAAATTCTAACTCATAGATCCACTACATTCAGTGTTTTAATCAGTTAATTTTGATGTTTGATGATGGCTTGTAAATGATTACATGCATAGCACCATTTAAAATGTTTTAATAGAGAAACGTCGCCCTAATTAAAAGTGTCAGACTATGTCCTCTGCATGTGGTTGGAGCTCCTTTTGCATGAATTACCGCATCAGTGTAGTGTTGCATGGAGCTATAACACCTTCCACAAGAAGGGAAAGCCAAAAAACAAACAAACTAAAAACCTGTTCCCAGAGTGCTGTGTCCAAGCATTCTGGAAAATTAGTATTTCAATTATAACAACTTGAAAGTGGTAATTTTACCTTTTCACATTTTCACCTTGGTATAACTTCACAGAAGTTAGCTATTTTTTGTTTTGCCGGACCTAAAATACTATTTAAACAGAATAAATGAGGATGTGCCTGATACCTTCATAATCTGGAAACAACAGTGTTTAATGTCGCCACAAAAACTGGGTCCGACTGCAGGTGGTGCTGTTGGATCACCTCTTGGATGCTCATTCACAGTGCTGGCCATATTTATTATTGGCACCTCAAGTAAATTTGGAGAATTTTAAGAAAGCTGGCCTTTAATTTTAAGGCCAGCTTTAGTCGAGAAACAATTATCTTTTTAATCTCGGGTGGCTCAATATCTGGTTTGTCATTCTAAGACTGTACATCCTAAAAGATGCAAATAACACGCAAGTAAACAATCGGAGGTGGATGGATAGAGTACCCAAAGATTTAACTCAAGTAAGAGTAGCACTACTTCAGCATATTTTTATTCAAGTAACAGTAAAAAGTAGCCATTCAAGAAATTCCTCAAGTAAGAAGAATAAAAAGCATTTAGCAATAAGGGTTAGGGTTAAACATCAATCATTTAAAATGGAAAAATTTCATCATCAGACGAACCAAAATATAAAGTTATGTGAAAAGGTTGGTATTTTAGAGACCAAAATGAAAACAATTCATATAAATAAAATTACAAAATAACAAAATCAGGCAACAAAACAATTTTTCCAAATTAATTACATTCAATATTAAACTCATGAAACTTTAACAAAAACTGCAGGTGTGTTGGTTAAAACAAGTTTATTCTTCATTTAGGGAAATTACTAGAGTATCCATGAATTGTACTCAAGTAAGAGTTGTAATACTTCATAATAAGATTACTCAAGTAAAAGTAAAAAAATAAGGCATAGTAAAAATACTAATAAAAATAAATTTTTCCAAAAAGTTGCTCAAGCAAATGTAATTGAGTAAATGTAACTAGTTACTACACAACTCAGCTGATTATGCAACTGTAATGATATGTCAATACCTATACTTACATTGTTATTTACGATAAGACTTGTTACACTTAATGTGGTCAGCACTGCATGAGAACAACTGTTGTATGTTAACTTTCCTTGAAGCAACCACTCCCCCACCCACCGCTCTTAAAACCCAGTGATGCCGCGCCGCACCTGAAGCTGATGGCTGATGAATAGGCTTCCTGTTTAAATATCCATGAATCTCCATCAAACTCCATCTCAGCATTTCCCCGACTCACATTCTCATTCCACCTTTCCCCGTCCCCGGGGCTGTGCCACATTGATTCACTTTCATTTTGGGGCGGAGGGGTATTAATTTTCCTCCTTTCCAACTCTTACTCTCCCTCACAGCCGTCAGCCAGGAAAGGGATTACATTTTCTGTGCCTCAGTCTCGGGTTAGAAAGTAAATGAAGGATACTGCTTGCAGACAGTGAAGAGGGGACATAAGTGATTTTATCTAAAGAAGGGGGAAAATAAAGCGCATTATTGTTGCAATCCATTATCCAGTTTTTATTGAGATTGTTGGGTAATGTCAGTGCAGAGCGAAGGGGGAGCTCTCTATTTACCCTCTGCTTGAACACTTATAAGATTGGAAAACTAACCCACAGGAAAAAAGGCATATGTTAATAAGCCTACATATGCTTGCAACACCAATCAACACCTTCAGTCTCTTCCTTATGTGTTGTGAAATTCATGCTGCTAATTCCATTTTTTTCTGGTCTTTCTTCGTATTTTCCACCTCTGCTCTGGTACGTCATCACCTCTGCAGAGGAAAAGTGTGACTTTTGTTGATACTGAGCTGGTTCCATTGTGACCTGAGCCAGATCTCACCCTGATCCTCACCTCCAGCAGAGCTGCTGCATGAATGTATATTTTTAGGGGGAGCAAAGATGAGTCACAGTCTTCACACCAGACGATATCTGTCAGCCTCTTGCATGTAGTCGTTGTTCTTTGTTTTCAGAAAACCGGCTGCGGTTGCTTTTGTTTGTGCGCTCAGCTCAACTCCTGCTTGTTTAGTCTTCCAGAGCTGCTCAAACACACATAGAGAAGAAAAAAAGCTGCTGCTTCACAAATTGCTCTCCTCTTTCAATCTCAGAACTTTATTTATTCATTATTTGTTCTCAGGCTGTGCCATTGTGGCGAGGGCTTTGTGATGGAAGGCGATTTGTCACTCCCTTCCCTTTTCCTCTGCTTTTTCTGCAAGGCAGTTGGTGCATTCATTTTATCTGCAGAGGAGAGAATCAGAACTAACATCTGTCGCAGATTCTGTTTATAAACCAGCTGCTATATTCAGTCTATTTCCAAAAATATTCACTTGTCTGCCTTCACACACACACAGGAACTCGAGGGTTTTCTGAAGTATGTGTTTAGAATAACATACCCAAATCTAACTTGTTTTTTCTCAGCAATGACAAACTCTATTTGTGTAAGTATAACAGCAGCTGCTATAGTTTAAGAGAAAAACAGGATGGAACATAGAATAGTTTTGATTTTTTTTTTGTCCATTATACGGTACATAAGCCTTTTAGAAATATCATAAATAAAAAACGCTCCATACTTTTGGAAACCACATATCCACCTGTGGACATTACCTGTGTAAAGACTGATGCATTTGAAGTAAACTGAAGAAAATTAAAATGGAGGTTTTAGTGAAGAAATACTTGCTGTTTTGCCTTTGGCTCAGTTTAGCACCAGCTACAAAATTGCTTATGTTTTTCCTACAAAACATACTAAACTTATTTTCACAACTTATTTTGTGGAAATGTTCACATTTATTTTTTATCCAGTTCTAATAAAACAATAAGATATTGCTTTTTTTGATTCCAATTGAAGTGTTTTGTTTTTGGAAATCCAACGTCAAAAAGTAAAAAAATTGCAACAAATTTAGGCACATTTTACAGAATTTTTTTTTTCCAGCCAACAAACTACATACTCTAATTTCTTTTGGCAGTAGCACTTTATTTGAAGGTGTGTGCATAAGACTGACATGACACTGTCATAAACATGACATTATACCTGTCATGAACATGAAGAAGTCTTTATTAATGTTTATGACAGTTGTCATGAAGTGTCATTCGGTAAATAATGACACTTTTAATGCAAAGTTGCTCTAAAAGTTGCATTAAAAGTCCATTAAAAGTGCCAACTTTGCATGATTTTGTAAATTATGATAATTTAAGATCCTTGCTAAGGGCTGTGGCTTGTATAGGAAGGTATAGTACCAACTATTGTTTCACATGAGCAAACTGGATTTGTTAAGGGGAGGCAACTATTTTTTAATATCCGTACACTCCTGAACATTATTTACTCTAAAACCACCACTGAAATACCTGAAGTCGTGATTTTGTTCGACGCTGAGAAAGCGTTCGACAGAGTTGAATGGGATTATTTATTTGCAGTTTTAAGGAAATTTGGACTGGGTGATGCATTCATTTCTTGGATACGTCTCTTCTGTATTTCTCCTCATGCTAGTGTCTCCTCCAATAGTATTCAATCCAGTTTTTTCAGACTTTTCCGTGGCACTAGACAGGGATGCCTGTTATCCCCTCTATTGTTTGCTCTGGCCATAGAGCCTCTCTATTTTTTTTTATTATTTTTTTTTGCTCTATTTTTCTGAAATGAGTTTTCAGACAGATCTGTCCCCGGCTGGGGAAGTTTGCGGTGAAAAGGAGACCGTTGAGTCTAAAAGCTCAACCTCTGCGCTGACAAAAGCAGCATTGTATTTGGAGAAAATTACAATTGATCACCTAAAAAAAAAAAATGTAAAAAAAAAATTTTCCTACCTTTTTTTAATGCCTTAAGAAAATAAAAAAAATTGGAAAAAAATCCTGACACAAAGGATCATAATTCATGCGTGAAAAGGTTAATAATAACAATATTAGTTGCTGACAACACAAAGGAATTTATAATCTGTTTGAAAATCTCCAAGCATTTGACAGATTTCATGTTTAATGTTCAGTCTCAGCTTTCTTAGGAGTCACATTCAGCTGCAGCGGGCGGCTAGTTACAACAAAAATATTAAGGTCCAAATGGTCGGCACAGGAACAAACTGCCAGCTCTCGCAGCTGAGGAAGGTCAAAGCAATGAAAGAGTTTTTCTCAGTATAGCTCAGGGAAATAGAGTAAATCTAAGACACAGTAACAGAGTTGGATTTATCTTTATCTGGAGATCAGAAACCTGACACTAAATAAAAAATGACTGCTTCCTGGCTGCTTGATTTAAAATGTTTTTTGCCAACTAGAAAGGACAATCAATACAGATTCAAGATCAAAAGCATTTGCGAGCTAAACTAACATACTCCATTTAGATGCTTCTGAGGTTTGTATTTCTAAGCAGCTTATTAAGCTGCACTGCAAAAACACAAAATCCTACCAAGTACTTTAGATCCAAATATCTTAGTACACATGAGTTAATACAAAACTAACCTACAAGTGAATATTCAACAAGAAATAGAAGCTTGCTTTAAGTCAATAATCCTTTAATATTGATGAAAAAGTACTGGTTATACTGCCAGATTAATTAATTTATAACAAGGGAAAATGTCTCAGTAGAAGTGAAATAATCTGACAGTGTAACTAGTATTTTTTTTAAAATCAATATTAGGGAATTGTTGTCTTAAAATAAGTTCCTATATCTTGCTAAGAAGTTACTTGTAATTTAGTTTTGACTTATTTCAAAAGATATTTGCACTGGAAACCAGACCAAAAATATTTGGTAGATTTTGTGTTTTCTATATACATAGAAGCTAATAACATTAAGCCAACAAATGGATATGGATTATAATGTCAGATTAATTCACTTATAACATGAAAAATCATCTTGGTACAAGTGAAATGATCTTCCAGTGTAACAAATACATTTTTATCTATATTTAAGAGTTATTGACTTAAAACAAGCTCCTTTCTTGTGCAATAGAAAAAAAAAACACGGGAAAAGATTATGTTTTTGAACCTTCACTTTCCTTGATAGCTAAAATATTCTGTTTCCATACTTTTTTCTTGGTTCAAATATGACATTTTGTTAACATATTAAAGGCCCAGCAGCCTTACATGA
Organism: Poecilia formosa; assembly: GCF_000485575.1. Taxonomy (NCBI): domain Eukaryota; kingdom Metazoa; phylum Chordata; class Actinopteri; order Cyprinodontiformes; family Poeciliidae; genus Poecilia; species Poecilia formosa. The sequence goes on from NW_006800075.1 coordinate 729,303, forward strand.
CTCATGATAAAAACATCTCACGGATGCGACACTGAAAAGGGCTTCACTTTTAATTTTCTCATGATAACTTGCACCCATCCTCCCTTTGACAGCCTTCCTCTCACCCCAGCCCTCCACTTTTCCTCACATCCCACCTGCTTCCTGGAATTTTACCCTCCTTTACCCCAGTTTTCCTGTGATCACACACCTCACCGCGTGCTCCGACTAACAGCCGGAGTGCCGCGTTGCAGACGTGTTGCAAGAGCATCCCATGGATCCATTGTTGCTGCAGGATGTTCAAGTTGGCAGCAATGACGCAAAGGCTTGTTGCAACAGAAGGATTTTTCCATTAAAAAAAGAAAACATATTTGTTAATGAAAAAAGAAAATTCAAAGCTTCTAATTTTTTTGGCACACATTGTGGCAACTCAAGCTGTTTCAAACTCTTTAATCATTGCTCGTTGTAGAAATGTTCACGTCTGGGTGAACAATTATTTTTATCCATCCATTTTCAGACCTAATGATCAACACAGATCTGCCTTTCACTGCAAAAACACAAAATCTTACTAAGTATTTTTTGTAGTTTCTAGTCCAAATATCTTGGAACACTTGAAATAAATTCAAACTAACTTACAAGTAACTTTTCAGCAAAATATAGGAGCTTGTTTTAAGTAAATAATTCCTTAATATTGATGAAAAAGTATTAGTTCCACTTGCAGATTATTTCACTTATAACAAGACATTTTCCAATGTTGTAAGTAAAAAAATCTGCTTGTGGAACGAGCATTTTTTCATCAATAGTAAGGAATTATTGACTTAAAACAAACTAATACTAATTGCTCAAAAGTTACTTGTAAGATAGTTTTGACTTATTCCAAGTGTACTAAGATATTTGGACTAGAAAGTAGATTAAACTTTGCAAGATTTTTTGTTTTTACAGTGTTGTTGAATAAAAAGTTCTCTTGTCGTTCTTGTTTTGAATAATGCAGCAATGCCTTAGTCACCTGGTGACACCATAATGTAGAGTTGTGTATAATCTCTGTAATCTTATTATGTATTTTAATCTGTGATAGCAGAAACATGTGGATGTTGAATGAGAAGGGACCCAGGTTGGAGCCTTGGGGAATCCCAAGTAGGGTCTTTGTTTTTTTCTTCTGCTGCCACCTTCATGTGAATGTTGTGTTCAATTTCAGGTAAAATTTTGGATTCATCTGACTAAATAAAATTACAACCACCTGTTTGGTTAAAGTCCAGTGACTCTTCTTGCTACTCTTACATAAAAAAAAATTGTAGTAATAGTTCTGCAGTCATCAAACTCACCCATCTGAGCTGTGAAACTCTTTCGCTCCTCCGGAGTCAACATGAGTTGCAATAATTCCAGTACAAGTTATTGCTAAAACTGTTTTCCTCTCTTACATGTTCAGTTAGTGTGAGATTATGTCACTGCAATAAAATATGCATTTATTTTTTGTCTTTCTGCACATCTTTATCAAGGGTCCTAACAGGACAGTTGGATCAAACTGGCATTTACTGCTACAATATGTCACATATTTGCTAAATTCTCACTTGTTTGCTTCTGTCTGGTCTTTATAAATGAAACAATTGCTTAGAGGAAGAATAGAAATGATTCCGTCCAGATGGACTCACGGAGTTAGCTGTGTTTGGCATTGTATTGCTTCTGAACAAGCCTTAAAAACCTTTTTTTTCCCTTTGAAAGGCCTAAAAAATAGATGAAAGGAACTCCAGCAGCAGAGCATTATAAAATCCTCCACCATCACAGCACAGTTGATATAAAAGGCACTAAAACACATGAAGATATTCCAGTTTACTGCAGCCAGCGGACAATAACAGGGTCTTGAACCTGTTAAGAATCTCTCCATCACACTGGAGAAAGAAATCTCATATACACTTGAGTCAGGAAGGAACTTTATTGAAAAAAAAATCCAGATTAGTGATGTTTCACTCTGCTTTTATCGTTCTCATGGTCACTGGTATGATAAATGAACACAGAAACATCACTCTAAACCTTCCTTCCTGTTTCCACAAGGTTTACAAGATAGCAAGGCGAACCTTTAAGACCTCGCTCAATTTCCACATGCATGGCTCGTCAGTTGCATGCTGTAAATGTTTTATCTCATGCCAGAGGCACTCAGCTGGAGTGGACCGGTCTCTTGAAATCAAAATCAGAGGCTTGTTTTATGGAATCCGTATGCGACTTCTGCTGCGCAACATAATGCATCATTACAGGCGGCATCTGCCCACAGAAAAAGGTAAACTGTTGTCGTAAAGGGAGCCTGGAGTCCTCAGTCGCGCACTGAGTCATCATCATTACCCAGGCTGTTGACACAACGCAGATTGGGTCTGTGGAGTCATGCTATGGATGGATTAATATTTGATCCGACCATCTGGGCCTGTCGATATAAATGCAGATTTCTCAGACCAGGCTAAATGTGTCCAGCGTTCAGCCGGGCAGCTTGGTGAGCTTCTGCAGACTGCACCCTTTCACACTTCTGTTCCTGGCAGACAGGAAGATGAAGCCATGATGATCTGCTGCTCAACATGTTGGACGTTCTGAGCTTCCGATTCTCCAGAAAGTTTGTAACGCATGTCTGTCTAAAGTTACAGCTACAGGCTTAATCTGAACGCGATGCGTTTTATCCTATTAACTTCTGTATACAAGCTCTTCACTGCAAAAACAAATAGTTTTGGTCTAGATTAGAGCAAATATCTTAGCACAACCCACAACTCTGCTTGTTTTAAATCAACAATTCTTTAATATTCATGAGAAAGTATTCATTCCACTGGCAGATTATTTCAATTATAATATGGGAAAATGTCTTGCTATAATTTAAATAATTTGCCAGTGGAACTAGTGTTTTTTTCATGAATATTAAGGCAAACCATATTTTGATGGAAGTTACTTATGTTAGTTTTGTCTTATTTCAAGAGTGCCAAGAAATTTGCACTAGAAACTACATCAAAAATACTTTTTTTTTTGTTTCTGCAGAAAAGGAAGACAGGCATCAAGCCCATACCACCCCCCCACAACTCTGCAAGGCCAAGCAGGTACAGACGATAGATTGATGACATACAAATTTATTTAAAATTAATCTGCAGAAGAGGAAAAGCATCACCTAAAATGACAGTGAGGAGAATGTTACATCCCACCAGCACCCCCCACATGGTGGCTGTATTTACCAAGTGTGGGGGCACTTGTTAGCCAAGTGAGCGGCAGCTACGTTCCAGACGTCTCCATCAGGCTCGCTGATACACTGGTGACATGGCAGACAGACCCTGTAGAGTGTTTCATCACGGTACAGCGAGGTCGTTTCTTTGGTAGCAAAATGAAACAAACCCGAACTAAACCATTTTCTTTCTGGGATTTATTAACTTAGACATCTTTCTCAAAGAACACAAACATAATGGTCATTATTGGCTTTGTGTCCCAATATTGATGAGGCTAAAAAAACATTTATTAAACCTTTTCTTTTTCATATGTGGCGAGTAGTAATTGATACCAACTTTAAACCTGAATTATTTGAAAAACAAAAAACAAAGTCATAATAATAATAATAATAATAATAATATTGATATTCATTTAATTTTGGTTAGTGTGACAGCAATTACGCCAGAAGGTCGTAAAGCTCTTCTTGTCCTTCAAAAACCAAAGTACAGAGGGGAGGTTCATCATTTAAAAGGGCCAAAGAGGGTCTGGTGAAGTGAGACCCGGTGTTTGCAGCAGCAGCAACGAGTCAGTGGTGTAACACAAGATCCTGAGTTTGTGTTTGTCACTTCTTTTTGGGCTGAGCTGCAATGTAGAGAGCTACCAGGCAGTAGACGACGCCTCCGATCGTGAGAGCCATGGTGGTGCGGTACAGTAGTTGGTCGGGATATCCGCGCTTTAGATGGACTGGGATACCGTCCGATGTCTGAAGGTTGGGACAAACGGAGGAGAAATAGAAAAGAATATGACTGTCAAAACACAGAAAGTTGTTGCAGAGCGTTCAGATCACAACACTTCTTTTAAACATGACCTATTATGGTTCCTTGAACAGGTTAGCATAGGTTAATGGGTTACACAAACCATGTTCATCACATTTTTTGCACAAACTCATTCTTAGATAATGAGATTTTAGTCTGATCTCCTTTCAGAGTGAGCCGTTTAAGGGACTCTTGTCACTTTAAATCCAAATAAGCTGCTGCTGGCCACGCCCCCTCCCAGCTAGGTTGCTAAGTAACAGGGTTGCTAGGTAACAGCACAGTGCCCATCTACTTGTGACTTACAAATCAGGAGGTTTTTGAAACTGCTCACTTTCCAGACACCAAAAAACCTGAACTTATTGCCAAAAAACACCTGGGTGTTTGTCTTTTTAAACGCTCGAGTTGTTTCTACAAGCAGTTGACACCCAAATTGGAGTTCAAAACATGCAAAATGTGAATTTTGCGTAACAGTTTCCCCTTAAGCTCCAGCAGTCGATGTTTCATTTGACTGGTGTGTTTGTTTTCCTCTGAAGTGGTGAGCTGTGGTGGGCTGTGCGGCGGAGGTTGCTCAAGGCCATTCAGACCATGTAGAGAGTGAAATAAATATTAGTCATTACCTAAAATCTACTCTGTGCTTTGAAAACCGTACTTTAGGACTCAATGTGTCGCTTGTGTTTGACCTCGATGATAGAAGGGCTTTGAACCGGTATTGTTTAGCAAATGACAAGGTCTGTAAAATCTCAAAACCTAGATTAATCTATCTTAAAGTTCTTGTGTAAACTCAACTCCCCAATCCTGCTGTTGGTTTACCATCTGTGATTTTGCACTCCCAGCTCACTGGTCGGCTGCACAATTTGCAGGATTTTTTTTTTTTAACTAGCAAAACTGTATGACAGGACATGAACCTCAGTTTTCTTTTAACAATTAAATTGTTTGTCACCTTTTACAATGATATTCACAGTCGGATTGCACAATATAAGAAAGATTGTACAATATTTTTAATGGTTGCAATGCTAAAGTAAAAAGGGTGTTGGAGAACTTGTGATGAAGAAAAAGTCAGAAAATGTGGGTTAATTATAATAGTGCAATTTTTAGAAATGGGATCAAAATAACTGGCAATAACTTTGGAATAATTGGCAATGTAATTGAAATATTTGGCAACTGCGCCAAAGTAATCGGCAATAGTATCAGATTATAAGTCAATAGCATCCAAATAACGATCAACAGCATCACAATAATAGTTTCAATGGCGTCGGACTACTAGGCAATAGCATCACAATAACTGTTTGAGTCAAGTACTACACAATAACAATATAAATACATATTTCATCAGAAATACATGTGATACCAAGTGTGCATTTTTTTAATACACACAGACATACTGCATTGATTTTAATTACATTGGGATAATTGACCATTTTGTAAAGGATTCTGATCCGTACCAGGAACAAAAAGAAATCCTGATCTGGACATCACTCATTTTTCCCCCATTACATATGAAATTTTTAAAAATATTTATTACCTGGAAAAATTTCTGGAGGTCAGGAACTTTGTTTGCTCCCAAATACTCCACTGTGGACCCTGCTTCTGAGACCACCTTGGTGGGTGTGGCGAAGATCATGGTGGGAGACTCTGCAGGCAGGCTTTGCTTCAACCCCTAAATCATAACAAAAGAAGATTTTTAAATACATTTAAAAGAAAATAAAAAAATACATTTTTGATGGCTTTAATTCGTTTCCATTTTTCCAAAAGTCCTTGATTACATTCATGGGAAAATAAAACCAAGATATTTATTTTTAACATTCTCCGCTTATATAAGCTGCTTTTCTTCCCCGCCCACCCAAACCAAGCCTGTGGGTATGAGACCTTGACAGAGACCTTAATAAACACAAAAAGCATTGAATCAAATAAAATACACTAAAAAAAGAAGATGAATAAAGGACATTTTACATAAAAAGAGGATGTGAGGCAATCAGTCAACATCTTCCAGCAACAAAGTCAAGGATTAATTATAAGAAGGATTTAAAATTTAATTACTTCCAGCTCAACACAAGTCAGTTTCATAGATCCAATGCTTTAAGTTCAAGGACGAGGCTTTCACTATAAAACAAGGCTCTTTTCTTTACATGCCATCATACCGAAAACCTTTAAAAAGTTGAATTTATGTGCAATGGTGAGTAAATACTTTTTCTCTTAGCAAAAAGTGAGTTTTATCAGGCACAAAGTTGTGAGCAGGTCTTTAATTATCTGATTTATATCACCATAAAGACTTGATAAGAAGTCTCTTCACATCGATCTTTTGTAAATTAAGCTCAAAAAGAGTCAATATTCATTTTGTAGGTTGTGTAATATCTCTGATTCTGTGAGTGTTTTATTGATTCAGAGTCATGTCTCGACTTGATTTAAATTGGTTAGGCCGTTAAGTGTAAAATATACAGCACCCTTAACGGCTGTTGGCAACCCCGGTGCAGAAAAAAGGCTTTAAAATAAATTACACTGCAGCAGTGTAATCTTAAATTGAAAAATCCTATCATTAATTGGCAGAAAAATCCCATTTTCATTTAAATCTTATGTATCACACTTAATGGTTGGCAACAGAGCATTTGAAATTTGCCATCTTATATTACCAGGGAAACGGGAAGTTATGAAATATGAATCAAATGTTTCATCTTAAAAAGGCATTTGAAATTCTAAAAAGTCAATTACATTCATGTTTTAAGAGTCGGTAGTGGTGCTATAAATTATGTCAATGATTTTGTTTAAAAATAAGAAAAGTTTGGACATTTTCCCACAAAAATAAAACAATTGTAGAAAATATTCCAGGGTAGATCATTTTTATTTTTGTTTTAAAGGAATTATTTGGGGTGCCACAATAAATGTTTCACTGGATTTTCTAGCAAAAAAGAAAATAAAGTGAACATTTCATCACACTATTTTGTGAGCATTAAAAAAGAAAAAAATGCAGCTAAACTGAGACTACTAATTCAAAAAAAGGTTATGAAGAGCAACATCCCCAGAAAAGACTAACCTTTCCATTCATTTTACCACGTTCCCTTTATGGATGGTTATATTTTCTTTTGGAGCAACATTTTGAGATCAAAGCCCGACCCGGTACGTTTTATAGTTACCTTCTATTTTTCTGCAGTGTGCTGAGTAACGCTGGTAAATAAAGCAGCGGTCTCCTGGGTGTCAGTATCCTTTAATTTACATAAAAGTTTCTGTCAAAGCGTGTGGAGGCAGATACGTAGGCGATGCAAATCAAAACCGGACACATAAAAAAAAGAAAAGAAAGGAGGGCAAACTTTCACATCAAGAGATCAACATATTTTTTTTCCCTTTTCTGTTATAGAAGTGTCAAAAAGCCCAAGTTAAATGTTATTTTATTTGTAGAAGTACCATAAAATATTCCAAATCATAAATACAATTAAGGAACAAATAAAGAACTACATTTTATAAAATATATATTTTATAATCCAATCACAGTTAAGACGCAACACAATTTATAAATCAGATTTGTTCAAAAAAGTTTTTAGACATTACTACATTTGTCATATTTCAAAAGGACATTAGAAACTGGTCATTGTGTAGTAACTTCTACGGTGACAATAAAATACAACTTTACAACATAATATTTTAGATGCATTAAGGCACAAATGATATTTTAAGGTTGAACCTGGTGGCAGAAAAGCCAAGTGCACTGCAGCTCAAATTTCATTACTGAAAAACTAAATAAACTTAACGTTTATAACCTACAATAGGACATTTTTGCCCGGCACAGCTGCCCTGCGGAAGCTTAATCCTTAATAATAAAAACTGCTGAAAGTTGTCAGCTGTAATGTGATTTTAGAGGATGTGGTCTGTGTTGCAGCTCTCTTTATATTAGTTGTCCAAAAACAAAAGAAGCTAAAAAATAAAATGAAGAGATGACGGCCTATTTAAGAGCATAACATTTGACAGTGAACTGTTAAACCTGTGGAACAAATTGGATCTGTGAGTGTGTGTTATGACCGGGTGAACAGCATTATAAACAACACACACAAACACACCGTTTCACATGAATTGTGGCTGTAATAAAATGGAAAATCTACCAGTGTGGGTTTACCCATGAGCTGTAAAAATATTAAATCAATGTTTATCACATTATCCGGGCCATCTGCTGCTGTTTCATTACAGGTGGAGACTGAGCGCTGTGCTGTGTGAATGACGCCTGCACCGGCTTTAACCAGATTTCAGCCCAGTGGCTCTCACACTGTTTACACTGTTGCATGAGACGCGGTACGTAAAAACTTCTCCCACTTAGCGAGAACAAAGTCTAGAAACTAAAATATTTGGCAGAGAAAATAAGAAAATTAAATATCCTTTTTTGTTCAGTTTAGAAAAGTTTGAATTATTCTGGAAAAAAAAAATAGAAAAAGAAAGCGCGCACACACACACAAACAACCCCCTCCAAATGCTTGAACACAGCTCCTAATTTAAAAACAGGGAGGATAATCAATGTCAATTGCTTTGCAACTGTCTGCCTGTGGCAGCAGTGTAATGAAACAGGGCTGTGGTTCCACTACGAGTAAATCCTCCACATTGATTTCCAACAAGAAGGTGCAGAAAAACTTGCTTTCTCAACCTATAACAAGTATTTTTCACAGGCATCACTAATTTGACAGTGGAAAAGTTAAAATACAGCTTGGAGGAACAGGCCTACAACTTCCCAATGTTGTTTTTTCCATACTAAACATTGCTTTTATGCAAAAGGTACCATATCAGAGTTTTGATCTGATATGGTACCCATCTCTGACACTGAAAAATCCCAGTGTCAGAGTTGGGTGTTGTCAGTTCAAGTGGGCGATATGGCTTTTCTACTTCTACTTACTTTCATTTATAATCAATTTTGCAAATTTCTCTCTATGAACTGAGTGAAGTAGCCTTCTTTATCTGTGCTATAGATCTGGTGGTGGAGAGATTTCAAGTGACGGGCATTCATTGTGTTGTCATCCAGGACATATTACTGTGGAATGTAATCTCTGCTATTGAGAAATTGAGCTGTTAGCATTGTCATGACAGCCATGAGACTGTCATTCAGTAACTGTCTTCAGTCAGAGGCCTCTTCCTAGCAGCTGCAAGACTGACTGCTACCAGAAATCCTCCCAACCAACAGAATCACCATCCATGATGAAGATACTTGAATGATACAAGTTGCAACATTTAAATTCTCTTTGGAATTTAAATCATTTTTAATTAAATAGAATTTTCTAAATCGGAAACTAAAATTGGAAGCCAACTTCAGCTTTGTATATATTATTTGACTGTTTTAAATGCCATTAATTTCAAATAAAGTCCGGATTAAAACACTGAAATACCCTTTAAGGTCAAAGCTGAAAGACTAAGACTTAAGAGGTGAAAATGGGGCACTGCACCGTGGAAAAAAGGCAAACTTTTCATAAGGTACCGAATGTCATAACAGGTGAAAACAGAAAATTACCCATACGTAAAATAACGATGAAGTTAAGCAATATAAATTTTCGTTGGGTTTAAGCGTAGCAAAGGGAACATCACCAACAAGTGTCCTTAATATACATATTTGTGAATATAATAAAAAAATCCCAGATATTTTTCAGCTGTGGTGGTCAGCTCAAAAGCTAGCTAGCAAAAGCAGGATCCGTTATCTAACAAACCCACGCCAAGGTCAGTAGAGCCATTAAAATTTCGGTTTGTGACCTACACACCGCTTCAAACTCTCACCTGAGGGTTGTAGGCCGCCGTGGGAGCAGCACCCGTCAATTTCTGGGTGAAACCGCTGAACTTATAGTACATTTTCCTGCTGAAGGACAGAACAAGGTGCTGGTGCCACAACAAACCGACCGGTTAAGGACCTTTCCCTCTCCAACCTTCACAGGAAGAAGACGCTGTGAGGTGCCCCCAGCACTGCCTGATTAAAAATAAAGGCAGAAAAGGTGAAAACAAGTTACGCCGATAATAGTTGTGTAGTTTGAAAGTTTTATTTAAATGTGTAAATCAAATTAAAATATTTAAATAGTAAAATGTACATTTATACCATAGATTGAAAAATACATATTGCAAAGTGACATCAAAAGTACCATAATCTTACTCTTCAGTACGGAAAGCAGGAAGAGACAAATGTCGAAAGAAATACGTGTGTCTGGATTTGTACGATATCGATTCTAAGGTAAGATTTGAGAAGATAACGATTCATAGGTTTACTGTTGTGTTTAAAATTTCTGATAAATTTATAATGTATTTTTGCTCATAAATGAAAATGCACTCATATTTTTTTAACCTTTAGGATAGTTAGTTTATATGGCTAATGCTAAGAAATTTCAAATGCCCCCTTTGAATGTATTTAGGAATGATTTTTCAAAGTAGGAAAAATGCATCTAATCTCTTCAGCCACAAACATTCAAGTTACATCCTCCATATTAGCATCTTGGATAAAATTGTATGAATGACTTAAACTATTTATATTTTACATCCTGTTTTTGAATTATTCAGATGGAAATGCAGTACAGCATTAAATTTGTTTCATATTCACCAGTACTTAGTTATATTAACAGTGATGTAAACAGACACATTCAACCCTGAAAAAGAATTCCTGCTTTTTTAAATGTTTCAAATTTGCCACAAACTACAATATTGAGATTATATGTTAGACCAATATAAAGTCACACATAATTGTAGTGTACAAATACTTTTTACAACTGAACATCTGAAATGTGGCATGCATTTTTATTCAGTTTCCTAGAGTCAATTTTTTTAGTAGGTCTATACAAGTAGAAAATGTCTCATTATTGCAATATTACACATGATATACATATCGCAAAGAAATGTGTGGACTGCTATAATGCTGGCTATTTGTTTTAAGTGCTTATAAAATATTTGGTGACCCCTATTGTTTTCTGCAGGGTTTTAAAAAATGAAATTAGTTGTAACTATGTTGTTTCAATACCAAAAATGCATAGGTGTTGATGAAAATGGATGATTTTAATCAAAAGATTGTCCCACCTGAGCTGTTAATTTCTGCAGCTCCTCCAAAGGTACCACAGAGTCACCCACAATTCTCAAATAATAAATATAAATGAAAAAAAATTTATCTTTAGATTTTGTGCTTTTTCAGTTATGGGAGTCTATGAATATTATAGTCAGTCTGATTGCTTAGGAACTTTTAATTTGAAATCCTTGGCTTTCTGTCTCCCTGGGATACAAATATAACTACAGACAAAGGCCAAATTTTTCCAAGCCACTCTTCTAAATGAGAATTACCAAGAAAGAGTGGCATTCGGATATAAAACAGTTGTGAGTGCCTACCTACACATACTTTTGATTTAGTTTGCAAATGTCTTCGTACACTTGAGATAAAACAAAACTAACTTACAAGTACCTTTTCAGAAAGATATGGAAGCTTGTTTTAATAATAATAATAATAATAATAATAATAATAATAATAATAATAATAATAATAATATTTAATTAATTATTGGCAAAAATGTCTTGTTATACATGAAATAATCTGTATTATTTTTTTAAATCAACATTAAGGAACTATGGATTAAAGTAAAACAAGCTCCTATATTTTGCTGAAACATTACTTTTAAGTTAATTTAGTCATAATTCACATATACCACAATATTTGCACTAGAAACTACACAATACCGGGTAAAATTTTATGTTTTTCCTGTATACATTGAAGACAGTTGGAGCTGTGACAGAAAAACACCAGATGTGAATCTAAGGTTATCTTGCTGGCACAGAGTGCAGAGGACAGTAAGGGAGATAGATATAAGATCAGTATGAGATTATTGTAACGTAATAAATAAGGCTTTATTTCCTCACTTTCACTGGAGTTTCTCTTAAACTACTTCGTACAAAACACCAAAGGGAGACTTTCCTTGAACATCAAAAATCTGTTTTTATTGTATCCTAATAAAAGGGAGAAGTGAAGGAAAACCAAGTTTTCAGAAAGCTTATTGATGATGAGCATGAAATAGGTTTTTTTGAAGAGTTTGAACTCCGGGGGCATTCCCTCTGCTTCAGGCATTTCCTTCTTTTTGCTGCTTTTTGTGAGACCAGCAGTGGTGCAGCTTTCACCGCACATGTGACTCGGAGGAGAGCGCTGGCGGGCTCAGGTGTTCATCGTTCTGAATGTTAAGATTCAGTGCCTACATGAAGCAGAAATGCAGCTTATTTTTAGCCTACAGTTACATCATCATCACTTTGAAATTAGGAAGCACCAGCGACCCAAAAAAATCTGTCTCCCCTGGTGATCGAGACACGTGACTCTATGGACTGACAGTAATAAGATATGACACTTCATTTAATGAAGATGAATGTGGTTGGAGCAGCCAGCTTATGGAGTCTTGAAATATAAAGTGCCTTGTGAATGTATTAGTACCCAGTGAATCTTTTCATATTACAACTATAAGCTTCATGTTAGTTTTATTCAGATTTTATATTAGCACAAGGTACTGGGATGAAGTGGAAAGAAACCTATCAATGTCTTGCTCCATTTTTCTCTTATTTTAAAAATATGTGGTTTTGAAGTATAAATACACAAACAGATTTGTAGTCAATCTCCAATACCTGGATAATCCTAGATTAAAAACTCATTTGTTTCCCTTCAGAAGTCACCAAATTAACAAAAGGAAAATATACTTGTATTTAAATAATTAACTGAGCTTACTGTACTGTTTGATAACTAGAATAAATTGGAAGGTATGTGTTTAAATTAAAATAATATTTGTTAAAATGCCCTGAGACAACATTTGTTGTGAATTTGCTCTATATAAAGAAATTGTTTTAAAGCATTTCATAAGAAGTGAAATGTAGAATGAGGGGAATTGTTCCTACCAGAATGGAAAACATTAACCTATAAAACTTTCTCTAGTGTTCAGATATTTAAAATGAAATACCTGCTATTTCTTCTTGTGTATGAAATTGCATTTTGTGTCACTTTATGGCACTGTTTGCTATAAAATTACTTGGCAAAATTGGTAAAAATCAACTGATCCAAAGTGTGGCCCGACATCGGTATTGGAAGTGAAAAAAGTGGATCGGTGCATCCCTAGCTGTAACATGATAAAATGTGGAAAAAGTCCAAGAGGCAAAGATACTTTTGCTTATTTATCTTATGATAAAGTTTGAAATAAGCAGTCAGACACTTTGGTTCTACATATCAGAGGTTTTATTAGAAAAGCTCAAACACTGATCACATTTATCATGAGTATCGATGAAAAATGTCTGATTGAGGGTTTCAATCAAAATGTTCTTTCCTGAAAACAAAAGCTAAATGATTTATGTCAGAACTCAGCTAATGAAATATTTGATTTCATTTCAAGACATCTGCTGAACTTAAAGAGCACACAAAGAACAACAAGAAAATTCAATGTGACAAGCACGCTCTAAACTAATACAGACTTCTAAAACAGTGCTGGAAACACTTAGATTGACTTAGACATTTGATTTATTTGAAAAAAAAAAAGTCAGTTTAATGTGTAATAAAGGGGGAGGAAAAGGAGAAGAGATGTAGAGAAAGACTGTTGTGTGGGAGAGGTGTTGACTTGTTTGTTTGGATCATGTGTCTGTTCAACAAATCGCATCATCTTGGCAAAGAACGCCACAAACATGCGTGAGTTATCAATGTATCAATGTCAGAACCATCATTTTGTGGCAGCCCTGGATGCTCCCTTTTTTTTTTTCAAACACACTTTCGTTCTTTTGCACTCAGTTTTATCTCGATTTGTGTTGTGATTCTCCGCAAAAATCCCAGGACAAAGCTGTTTTGCACCATCCAGGAGGTGTGCGTGGATGCAGTCTATTTGTGTGCACAGAAATCAACCACCATAATGATTGGCATGTTGGAGGATGAGGTTGCCTTGGAGACTGAGAAACACAAAATGCCTCACATTCACTCGCAAGTAAAGAAGCAGCTTTTCATTCTTTGTGCTTCGGCTTTGTCTTTTTTCCTTTTTTTTTTTTGCAATATTTTTTCCATCCTCCATCTCAGACTCCATCTGTCCTGTTGTATCTTTGTCTGTTTTATTGTCTGCCACTTTGAGGTCCCTCCTGACCTAAGCCCATATTTCATTATTCTTGGCTTAAGGCTCATCTAACACTCTGAGTTCTCTGTGTAACCCCTCGCATTTGTTCGCGCCTCTCTCCTTATTTCACACCGGTCTCACAGAATGCATCTAGGTCACACATCATTCTTGTGTAACTTTCTCCATCTGGGTTTAAATCTCTGAAAAAGTGAGCGGCCAACAGCCAGACAAACAAACACACACGCATACACACGTACACACACCGATGCAGCCATTTCTGCCTGATCTGTAACCATGGGGACACAGTGTAAACAGCAGCCATAGATAAAATGGGATTGGCTTTACATGTGTGTCTCTAATAAATAATTCTCTCTCTCTGTGTGTTTATCTGCACGCTGTGCTTTTAAAGGTACACTCCAGGTGGTGAAGCACAAGTTCTTTGAAGAAGGTATTAGTAGGCTGTAGCTTACCTGCAGAAGACAGAAATCATCAGGAGGTGAGGCTGGAGGAACACGGAGACTCTACCACAGGACTACAGGTCAGTACTGGTCAAACTGGGGCTGCTGTTTCAGCCTTTAAAAAGTCCTGACACCTACTTTTTACACCAACCATTATTGGGAGGAGATATAATTTAGGATATAACTCACACCAGAATGAGGAGGGACATTCCTCAGACACTTTCATCAGAAATGATGATATATAATCTGTTTATCAGATTATAAGATTATAACGTTTGTAAGGTGCACAGTAAAAAAATAATTAACAGCAATATTATGATGTATTTAGTCTGTCATAGAGTCAAAAATTGTGTTAATTTTTCAATCATATTTGAACCATGTCATTCATATGTTTATAAATGTTTTAGTTCCAAACTAAATATTTAATTCATAAACCAAATGCTTATCTTGAAAATGTATTTAATTAATTTATTTAGTTTACAAGCATTTACATTTAGCTCCAAATTAAATATTAATTTGTTAACTAAATATTTTAGTTTCAAAATAAATGTTTATTTTCCAAACTAAACATTTAATTTTCAAACTAAATATTTATTTCCTAATCTGAACTATTTTGCTTTGACCTAAATATTTTGGGCCAAGCTAAACATTTAGTTTGTGAATTAAATATTTAGTTTGGGATGAAACATATGGTGAACATATGACTTTGAAAAATAAACACCCAGTTTTGTTCTCTATGACAGGTTAAATAAACCAAAACTATTGCTGTTAATTTTTTTTTTATTATATAACTTTACAAATATAAGTTGGAAAAACAACAATTTATGTCTTCAAACTATTTTTTAACAAAGATAAGCTGATTAAAATAAGAAATAACAAATTTATTGGGGGAAATAATCTATCAAAAAAGAAAAAAACCTGGGCAGGTGTGAAAAATGTATTTCCACTTGCTTCATCTATAGTCAGAATATGTGATTCAACAATAAGAAAGAATATATAGGAGAAAAAAAATGGTAAAATTACTGATGGATAAAAACAACAAAGAAACAAAAACAACTCTTCATGATCTCCAAACATTTTAGAAAAATAATCCAAAACATCTGGGGATTGACATGTTCAAAGAAATACTTTTAGAAAGGTGTACATTTTATTACACCTGCTGTACAACTAACAGAGAATTGAGAAAAAGAACCTCGTACTAGCAGTGAAACACGGTGGTGGCAGTGTGATGGTCTGGGGCTGCTCTTATTGATGCGACAGAAATCCTGAAGGAAAATATCAGACCATCAGTTCCTGGCCTCAAGCTCAATCCCACTTCATACAATGACACAATGATTAAAATACTCTAAAAATGAACACTTTGTAGTGGTATAGTCAAAGTTTAGACTTAAATCTGACTGAGATGCTGAACATAAACAGGAAGTTCATAATCCAAAATTCCTTCAAAGCAATATTAGATTCTCATCGTCATTTACTGTGATGGAGTTGTTACTGCCAAGGACTAAGTATTAGATTTATGGTATAGATAACTTTCTCCCCCTGTTATAATTTTTTTTTTTGTATTCAGGTTATCCTTTAAATTAAAATTATTTTTATGATCTGAGAAATTTAAATGTACAAAAAAACAAAAACAGGAAAAGGGGATACCTTTTGACTTTTATTTTGAAAATCTGAAAATCTGTCCTCTGAACCTCTCTGCTGTCCTCTGCAGGTAAGATACTGATTACTGATTACTTCATGTCGTTTGCTGGTCAGTTATAATCAGTTCTACTGGAGACAGGGACTATGTAGATAGAGGAAGGGTGTCCAAAGTGTGGCCCGGGGGCCACTTGTCGCCCTTCAAATGACTCCCCAAGAATGGTTCAGGTTTGTGAAACAAAACAGAAAAAAATTGATTATCCAAAAAATAGGCAATTTTCTTTTATTATAGCAACAGTATATGTTTTATCTTTAATGATTTAAAGATTTCCAAAAAAGAAAAATAAATTTCAGCAGGTAAAATAAAAGTCACAGTTAACTAATTTTTGCATTTTTAATTTAATGGATTTTGTGGCCTGTGAGTGGTTTAAATTAGCCAGTTTTGGCTCCTAGAGCAAAAAGTTTGGACACCAACGATGTAAAGCAACAATATCGAATGCTGTACTGCAAAAACACAACATCTTACAAAGTATTTTTTTTGTCTAGATCCTAGTGCAAATATATTTGGACACTTGAAAACAAATGAATAGACTTACAATTGGCTTTTTAGCAAGATATAGGAGCTTGGTTTAAATAAATAAACAGTACTCACTCATAATAACGCAGTTTTTTCATGTTATAAATTCAATAATGTGCCAATGGAACTTGTACTTTTTAAAAAAATTAATATTAAAGAGTTATTGTCTTAAAACAAGCTCCTATATCTGGATGAACAGTTACTTGTAAGTTAGTTGTCTTCTGAGACATTTCACTAGAAACAAAACAAAAACACTTGGTAAGACTTTGTGTTTTTGCAGTGTGCCAAAGCCAGGAGACAGGGCAGTTCACACAGTTGGTTATTTCACAAGGAGATCCTCTGGTTTGCTGTGTTTGTGTCTGATGTGGTTCACTGCAGAATCTCTGAAGTCACGTTTCGTGCGTATCTAGCGGAGCGGAGCTTCAGTTCGTGGTAGCACTGAACAAAGCTGTGGTAGATGAAAGTGATGGGCAGAGCCAGGAGAACAATCCCGCTCACAACACACATCCCCCCGAGAACTCGTCCCCAAGTCGTCACTGGATACACGTCCCCGTACCCGACTGTAGTCATGGAGATGATGACCCACCAGGCGGCGGCCGGGATGCTGGCGTAGTCCTGGTTCGGGCAGTTATTGTCCAAGCCGTGCTCCAGCAACTGTGCCAGGGCGCTGTATATCGCCATGGCCACGAAGACAAACACCATGAGCATGACCATCTCCCTGTAGCAGCGCCTGAGCGTCAGCCCCAGAGTCTGCAGGCCCAGGAAGTGTCTGGCCAGCTTCATGAGCCAGAACACTCTCATCATCCTCAGCACGCGCAGTATCACTCCAGCGACCCCGAGCCCGGCACCCGGCATCCCAGCTCCGGCCATTGCCATGGTGACATAGTAGGGGGTAATGGCAATCACGTCGATGATGTTCAGCGGATGGCGGATGAAGTCGCACTTGTCTCTGGCCAACAGAAAGCGCACGATGCACTCAGTTGTAAACCAGCCGATGCACACTGCCTCCACTATCCTAAAGAAGGAAGATGGAGAGAGAAAGACTTCAACAATAAACAGGAAATGGAAGAGGAGCTCCAGAGAGATAACAGTACGCTTGATGTGAGATACTGCTTGACTTGGTCTGTCAGTGTGAGGCAGGAATAAGTCAAGCAAGAGGATTTAAATCATTGTAAATAAGGAGCACATCTGATGCAATTTAGACATACAAGTAAAGAAAAAGAGGCTGAATTAAACTCCACACAGGGAAAGAAGAAAAAGCCTTAAAGAGTAATTGTGACAAAATCAGCCACACAATTAATCCCCCAATTAACACAGCAACGGCCATAAAGCTGAATTAGAAAGCCATCCCGCTGGTATTTGACACAAACGAGATTCAAGAAAGCAAAGACCGCATGTTCCAACATTGTAGCGATTACCACAATTGAATCAAATCAAATTATGAAGCAGCTGAGAAAACTGCATCATCTACTGGCATGAAACTGGATCCCTTTGGCCCCAAGTACGAGCTACGCTTTTAGTTGATTACCTAACCCCCTGGAAAAGCTCCAAACTCAAAGCTACATCCAGCTTGAGAGAACAAAACCTAACCTTATATAGAAAATAGATTCCTCAGGACTTCCTTCAGAGGACAGGCTGTAGCAAAAAAAAAAAAAAAAACACAATGCAGAAATGGAAATGCAGGTTTTCATTTTGTGACCAAAAGAGTCACTCAGACTGAAACTGCCCTCTTGTGAGACCGCAAAAGGAAAAGGTAAGAGAAATGAGAGAGAGCTCCCTCTGTTATTAACACTTCAAGTTTAGTAGATAATATTGATTCATTATTGATTTTCTCTGAGGGGGCTTGTGTGACAGCCATGTGAGGATGCTAATGATTGATGGGGTTGTCTGAAACTCGTCAATGAGCATAATGTCCTCAGAGGCGCCAGTTTACCAAGCACCAGGATATATTTACCATGTTTCCACTAATACACTAACAACTGCTGGGTTATTTCTTTAACCCAAATGCTCAGTTTATGCTGCCAGGCAGAGGTTGGGAAGTTTAACCAAACACTGGATCAAAAATGACTCAATTCTAGATATATGAAACCTCATCGTTCTTCACAGGCCGCCATTTCGATGACCAGATCAGACTTTCCTATCGCTTCTTCCACCTGATCAAATAATGGTAACATTCTCATTTATGCATTTTAAATCTATCAATAAAGGGAAATAGATACCAGTAGCTAACGCTCTGTTTCACAATTTGGACATTATTTGTTGTAATTTTCCATTATCAACTCATGCATGGAAATTTCATGAGTATAATAAATAACAGTAGATTGTTTAAGAGTTATTTTGGTTGCATTAGGGAACATAGTCTGTCATATTTCTGTCAAGTTAATGCAAAACAAAGCTGAGATAATGTGATGTGTAATTGATGTATAATTCAATTTAATTACACATGAGATTAGAGGATTTTTCTGAGTATTTTTTCATAATTGATTAAACTGATACCATGCAGGCTTAGGTGCATGGTAAATGTTTTTTTACAGGACACATAGGTAGGTGTAAAATAGGTATTTGAACTGTCAGTTATGATTTGATCTGGAGATTAAAACTTCTGTCTTGTTTTCAGTCTAACTGTTATGGGAATGGTGTTTTATTTTTAATATTAGTTGTACTGAATTAGTCATAAATTGACCCAGTTTGGGAGTTTCCATCAAGATCCAGTGATAGAAATATGATCAATGTTGGATCGCTGAAGATGAGTTATTTGTTAATAAAGGCTTTGCAAATATATGAGGGTGTTGTCTTTTTTCATCAAATTATTTTAAGGCAGAATCAAAATGTCTGTGTTTTTAATTGCTTTGTGTGAAGGCACGGCTTGCATGAGTTAATGCTACAGTGACTCTGTTGTTTTTATCAGATTCTGGCAGACTGGAGTTAAATTTACATTAATAACTTCGGGGATAATGCGTCTGGTATATCTGTCCATCTCTATGCTGATGACGCAGTTGTTTACCGCCATGGAAACTCCATTGCCTTAATTTGCGATCTTCTACAGGCTGCTTTTGACATTATTCAGTCACATTTGTTGCATTTCAAATTAATTCTCAATACTGACAAAACTAAAGGTATTTTGTTTTCAAACTAAAAGAGAACCTCTGCTACTCTCCCTGTTATCCTGTCTGCACAAATTTAATTTTTCTTGTTAAAAATGGATATTACTAGTTGAAAATCTGTCTTTTATGTCAAATATTGATAGTATGAGAATCAAATAAGGCTCTTTTCATAGAATTAAAGCATGTAATTTTCATTTAACATTAATAAACAACCTGCGGCAGCTGACCTTTTACCTCACATTGATTATGGTTTTATTATTTATATGAATGTTCCTGTTAGCTCCTTACAGGCTAAATGCTGAGGTTCACTACAGGATGTAAAAGCCCGGCATTGTACAGTGCATTCTCTGGTTACCTGACATTTACCATTTTATCTGACTTCCTTGGACTTCCTTGAACTGGAAAAAAATATATATATATATTTTCTTAAATTACAGCAGGACCTGAAGCTGTGCAGCTTAATTGAACTAAAGGTTTTAAACACCTTAAGGTAAATTGAGAAATCTTCAGTGGGTGGCTGTTTATGCTCTTAATGCTTTTTTGGTATTTTCTTTTATTTTGTCTAAGTTTTACCTTGTCGAGACAATTGGATAGACTTTTATGACTATCAAATTGTTATGTACATATAAAGTAGATTGCTTTTAAAAATGAGGCTTCACGTTGCTGTGAGATCTACCTGTATAAAAAAGTGAAATAATAAAGAAATATGTTGCAACTTTACCTGTTTGACTCCAGTGATCCCAGGATAATGTGTGAGATGACAAAGTGAAGCAAAAGGTCACGATGACAATGATTTATATTCAGTACATAAAATACAGCTTTATATTCCTGATTCTTTTCATTTGATTAGTTCTTACAACTGGAAATATTAAGTTTTTGTATCCTTTAAAATTTGCCCTTACTGTACAGTTTTCCATTCTTATTTTTCTGTTTTTATGCGTTTTTGCTTTTGTGTTAATCTGGATGCATCCATTTACCTTAAACCTGCTAATTTTACCATTCTGGGACAATAAAGGATATTTATTTCCCATCATTTTCTGTACTAATAGAGTATTTTCATCAGGTTAGTTTTTGAGCATGTTTGTCCCTCATAAAATGGCACCAGATGCAGTCTGCACTCCTTCTGCTTCACTTCACTCCATCAGCTCCTCTTCCTGGGTGATGGGTGATTCCTTATTTCTTTGATCACTACAATGGAACAGACTGTTCTGTACAAGCAAATTTTCCTGAACTCTATGATACTGTAACATTTCTCTGCAGCAAACTTAATCCAATTGAATACATCTGAAGAAAGAATTTGATTAAAAATATCAAAATGAACTGGATCAGGGTTTCAAACTTATTTTTAAGACATTATCACATAAGATAGTTAAGTCTCAGAGCAAAAGTCTATGTAAATTTCTTACATGAGTCTGAAACTTGAGTTTTTATTTTGAGCAATAGAATTATTTTTGCAATTTTACACCAAAACAGCTGTTTTTGGCATTAAAATCCATCTTACCGGTCTATTTCTACTACCCTCCATCCTGGCATTTTAACAACATACTAACTATGTTGTACATACAGAGCTTAAGTTTAGACGTAACTAAATGAAACTTAATGGTGCATGTTCAAGTTCCCTGTCTGACAAACAGGAGTTTTGTTTCCAATATGGCTGCAGTGCATACCATATGTACTGAAAGGTGATATTTATTATCACTTCTGACAGTTTGCATGTCATTAAAGAAGAGTCACACAAAGTACTGTAACATTTCTTTTTGTAATTTTGTGCTTAAGCCTGACTTTATAAAATAAAGAGAAATGTGCGGTTATCAGTTTACATTGCTAATAATAGATCCAAAAAAGGGGGCAAATCCGGTTTTTAGATTTGAATGCTCTCAAATTAGTGATATCTGAGCATATGGGTCCATCTTCCCTTCACATAAATAAGACTTTCTAAGACCTAAAATTGAGAGAAAAATACTAGTTTTCATTACTTAACAGAACCACATGAAGAACCTGCAGAGATATGTGGAAAAATACTCTGAGGAGGTTCGATTCGTCACCTTATGCCTTATGTGATGTCATGATGAGAGGGGTGTGGTGTGGAAGCCTGATAGTGGGAGTTTGTTTATCTCGATTAAACAACATTTTACCACAAAACAGCAAAACAAAGAGTGACTTGACATAGTGACAAACTATATTTAGAGTCAGTGTGGTGGATTTTACTCAATTTGAAAGATTTATTCATGAAGTGTCTCACTTTTACGCACAGGACTTAAGAGCACCATCTCATTGCGCCTCAATGTCTGACCGCATTTCACTGAGGGGAGCCCCTCAAGCACTGCAGTTTGGTCGCACACCACCGCCTACCTGTGCTCTTCCACGGTAGTCTTCTTAGCGGTATTCCAGTCCGGCAGCGTGCTGGCGCACAGCATGATCATAGAAACAATCACGAAAATCACGGACACCGAAGCCAGAAGCTGCGCCACCAGGGAAGAATTAGGGTCCTCGAAGGTTTTGCGCAACCTCTCGAGCCATTTGGTACGTCCGGTGAGCGCAATCTGTTGCACCGTCTCCTCCGGAGTCAGGCACTCATCCCCGGACAGTATGATGTCCCCCTCTGAGAGACTGTCCATCCCGATGTCGGACATCCTCTCGTCCAGGCGCTTCTGGCAGCAGGAGTCCAGGTGCGCGGTCTCCAGCCCCCAGTACAGCATCTCGGTGTAGAAGGACAGTTCGCAGACTCCGGGGACAAACCGGAGTTTGCCGGAGCGCACGTACAGCATGATGAACACGAAAGCTTGCGCGTGGCGGTCGAAGAAGAACTCGTTCCGGTCCCGGTCGTAGTCGTCGCACAATTCTAGGACCTCTTTCTCGGTCGCGCAGGCATGTAAGCGGCTGACGCGCCGGAGTGGGAAATCCCTGATCACCTCACGAGTGAAGGCGTACCGGGTTCCCCCCACATTCAACACGCATATGCTCTTCCCGAACTTCATCTTGGCGACCTGTACCCGACTAAAACTCTTCTTCACTGTCCATTCTTCCTTTCATCTCAGGAGTCAGGGCACCTGGGGGGAGCGGACGGTCTCCCCTGGCCCCCGGGGCGTGGCTCGCCTTTCCTGGAAGCGGACCTATAGGTTTGGTCCGTGTGTGGATGAAACTAAATCTCGTCTGTTTCTCCCACTGCCCGCTCCTTCTGCCTCTGTGGTCTGGATAAAACTCTCTCCACCCCACTCAAGGCGAGCCAGTCCCATCCGTGATGTCATATGCGCGCACGCAGCGAGAAACACAAACCCCCCACGGTAAAACCACAGCTTGTTGTTTTGTTTCCACACTGAAAAAGCACTGTCAGAATTTAACCAAAAACCCAGAGGTAATAGTATTGTATTTGGGCAGCTTTCAATTAATGATACTGAGTGGAAATAATGTAGAAAAATGCATTTTCAATCTATTTTGAGTCAAACATACTATTTACTCAAATGTATTGTTCTGTTTCATGCTATACATGTATAATTCTGGGCTTTTTAGCTATAAAAAATAGGCTGCAATGGATCATTTGAAAACTTTGTTCATCTATATCTTGTACAAATCTTTAGATCATCAGTTAGACATGATAAGTCAGTCCTACTCGCTTCAGCTACCCCACCTGTTTGGGCCAATACAAAACCTTTATTTTTAATTTATTTGCTAGCTTGTTTTTTTAGTCTTTGGCTTGTGGGTTCATTCATTGCCCTGCTGCATAGCATAAGTAGCCTTGACCTGAGCAAAGGTCATGAACCGATTAGTTGGACAATTGGCTTCAGGATGTTCTGGTAGAGAGCAGAATTTCTAGTTTAATCAATTACAGCAAAGCAGTCCATGAGACACCACCACCATGTCTGAATGTTTACATTAAGTTCTTTTTCTGAAATTTGCTGTCAGTTTTCCACAAAAGCTGCACTTTTCTCTCGTTAGTCTGCATACTTACCCAAACATTTGCTGTATGACAAATGTGACACAAGCCTTTGTGTTTCCAGCAGTGGATTTTGCCTTAGAAATTTCCATTGGATGCAATTTTTAACGGTGTCTTTTTTTTGTCATGCATTGCTTTATATGCTGCTCTATTTTCTTTTGTGGCCTCCGGGGTGAGTCGTTAATGGGTTCTTGAAGTTAAGCTTTGGTTGGTCGGCCTCTCCTGTAGGCTTTCTTCACTGTGACATGTTTTTTTTTTACTTTTGCAGATAATGACTCTCTCAGGGGTTCACTGGAATTTTACAGATGTTTCGGCAACATGTTTAGGACTGTTTAATAACCTTGTTTCTCATCTATTCCTGAATTTATTTACATAGGGGTTTTATATGTTTCTTTTTCAGCGTGAGATAGTTTTTCCTTTTAGCAGTTTCTTTATTCTTCACATTTGGCAATCAGTGGACCTGGGTAAATGGACTGACTATATTTTTCTAGTCATGCCGATCAATCAAAGTGTTTAATACTATAGGGAAATTAGCGTTGACTATCTTGTCCAGGAGTACATCAGCAAGTGACAAGAAGAAGAGTGAATTAAATCCAAAATAAATCACTAATAAAAGCAGTGACTTCTTCTACATTGAGTTAGATTACTTTGGCAAGTTTGTTTTCCCTTAACAAATGAAATCAAAAATTTTGGCTAGCACCAAAAAAGGCTAAACAACCTGATTAAGAAGGCTGGTTTCTTTCTGGATACTACTGGAATTACTAGATAATAGTGCAAAGAATGATTCTTCATAAAATAATAATAATAATAATAAAATAAAAAAATATGGGCAACCCTGAGCATCTTCTTTTTGAAACTGCTTCACAACAACAGTGTCTTCAGTCAGAGGCTCCCTCAGAATCGCTGTAATACTGACCACTAGAGGAAATCCTTACTGCACACAGCCATCAGCATCTACAATAACTTTTAAAAGAATCTTCAATAATATGAGTCACAACAACATTTAATGCCTATTTTGGAATCAATAAAGTATTTTTAAATTTTATTTAATTTTAAACATTTAAGTGTGTCAAAATGCAAATACAGAGCGTATCTTTAATACTTCTCAATGTTTTTATCTGTAAAAAAAAAACAACTTTTATTCATACCAGGTCATTTTACGGCTACTTTTTGTTGATCTATCTTATAAAATCCCATATTACATATTAGTTAGTTGTTTCGACGTGCCTGTGTTTGCGCCTGCGCAGCCCCCTCCGCCGCCTCCGAACAGTGAGTGGTTTTTCGGGTTCATCCGACTTCTGTCGGCCGCTCTGAGTTTACTGTATTGTAATAAGCTACTGCTGCGAATCGGTAGAGGAGGAGTAGGAGGAGAAAGGGGGGTCTGAGTAGCCAAATTTCTCCCCTGATAGTGAACACATCCGGAGTCCCGACGATCGTAATTTAAAAATCACGTTGTCTTTTTAGAAAACAGAGTTTTAGATGTATATATTTTAAAATTAATTTATGTCAATTCGATTAGTTTATGCTTTACGTTAACACGCTGGGAGGGCAGAAATGGCGGCCAACATGTACCGGGTCGGAGGTATGTATGTTAGTGGATCCTTTTTTAAAAAAAAAAAATCAAACAGAAACAACTAAGTTCTGGATCTCCTTTGTGTTATTTGGTGATATGTTAGTGATTGTGCGTGTATTGGTGAGATGCGGTTGAGCTGCATGTTTAGATGTGAGTGAGGCTGGAGCCGGAAGGTGAGCTTTTCTTAATATTTGGGATCCAAAATGGGTCAGGCCTCTCAGCAGCTAGCCGCCAGCTCGCTAACTGGCTACCTGGTAATGTAAACATTTTTTTCAGCTGTCGGCACTGTTAGCCGCTACAGTGGTTGCTAAATACTTTCACGGTGGACGTGGAAGAGCCACCAGCTGTGTTAGCCCACGGCTGGAGGTGTATTTAAGCGGCTGGTGACATTTCATTTCGGTCAGTCTGAGGCTGCCTTTGTATTTGCTTCTTCTGGCATGCAGCCATTAGTCTACGAGTCCTTATTTAGCTAACGTTAGCGCAAGCCGCGGCTCACCGTCCTCTTCCTCCTTGTATTATCTCTGCATTGTAATTGGACGACCATCTTTGTGACATTAAAACCTTCTTTCCCCCGTAGCGCTTAACATTACACACACATTGACTTATAGTGTGGTTAGTGATCAAGTCGGTCTGCTTGGTCGACCAGCTAGCTCGTTAGCACTCTGCTGGAATTCAGCATCAAATTATTGTCTTCATGGCGTCGGTGCGTCTGCTGGGCTGAACCCTTACACCTTCATTTGCTCTTACTCGACCTTTCCTTTACCTCAAAATGGAAAGTTATCCTAAATGCCTTGATGCATCATTTGTTTGTTGCAGCGTAAACTATATATTTTGCCATTCTGGCAACCACTTCCACATCACAATGTATCTTATCTTCATTTCTGATGCCTTCAGGTGCTCTTTGTTAACTCCACGTTGCATTCAAGTCCTCTCCTGCGTAATACACAGAGCATGTGCATCTCACTAAACCATCACATGCATTTATATGAATTATGCATTTCAAAAATTGAAACACATTTATTATATAAATGCATTTCACAGAGGGTAATAATGGATTAAGGGTTGAATTCTGTTTAATTTTTGATGATTAAAGGGTTTGAAATTCAAATGTACCTTTATATTAAATGTTGTCGTAACTCAACCAAGTATCTTTAATGAGTTGTTGTTGATGGTGATGCTGTGGGCAGGAAGGATCTACAGTAGCAGTCAGTCTTGCACTGAATCTGAAGAACCTTCTGACCAAATCTGTTGTTTATACTTTATGACATGCTAACAGCTCAATTTCCAGGCCGCAGAGATGATATTACACAGTAGCATGTCCTGGTTGACAAAATCAGTTGTTGGAAAGCACTGCTAATCCATCTCACTTGCTTTTGCCACTCTTCTTTAAATCTGTCTGGCTGTACGGTCAGAAAGCCGGACAGAAACGTAGGAGATCCTTTCCCCATTAGGGGGAAAGTGATGGCTTGAACCTCTTCCTTGTTTCTCTGCTCTGCATCACCTTTTCAACTTCTTTGGGATTTGTTGTCATAGTTCAGATATCATTTGAGCTTTTGGGACGCTAATCAGCTGCTCCAAGTTGTGAAAACAATACCTTATTGCCATGGTTATGCATCGATAATTGTCTAAAAGTCAAAAAGTAAGAAGAAAGATTCTTCCAGCTGCACAGCATCCAAAACCAACATCCAACTAAAAAAAATCTAGTCACTCCAGCATCGCTCCTGAATCAGAGACAAGAGTCAGTAGCACCTTACTTAGGCTAAGCAGAAAATAGGCTGGATTGTCGTCTAAATCTCTATTTTTAGATGGAATTAAATTTCATTTTGAAATTTGACTTTTGAGGAAGGGTAACAGAAATAAATTATGACAGAAGCCGCCATTTTAAACCAACTCCAGTCTCAGAAATATCACCTTTTGTTTAAAAAAAGGAAGCTTTAAGCAGCCGTCATGTTTCTATTGAAACCTTATTTACATAATCATCAGTTTTTATTCACAAGGAAAGCGGTAGTAGGTCTGTAACAGTGACAATCACATGTGAACTGTCTGCTGCTAATCATGTCAGAAGCATCTTGGATTTTGAGTGTGAAAATGACTAATGATGCTTTTTCACTACCGTAATATTTAAATTTATTTAAGTTGCTTCCTTGCAGAAGCTTTCAGACCTTTGGCACATTTTGTCAACTTGCAGACATAATCTTCAAGATTTTATTTTAAGAGTATATTTGACAGATCAACACACAGTAATGCATAATTCTGAAGTAAAACAAAAACAATACTTTTTTTAGAAATATAAATCATGACTTCATAGAGCCACTTTATACTCCAGTTGCAGCTGCAAGTCTCTTTTGCATGTTATATACAGAACATTTTGGTAGTTCTTCCTTGAATACTAACTCAAACTCAGTCAGATTGGATGGAGAGGATTTCTGAAAATCAGTTTTCAAGTCTTACTACAGATCAGATAGATTCCTGTCTGGACTTTGACTAGGTCACTGTAATACATAAACAAGCTTTGATATAAACTTTTCCATTGTGGTTCTCATAGTCTGACTGTTCAATTAGATGTTTTTGGAAAATGTTGATTTAGGTCTGCATGAACAATAGAGAACGGGTAAAAGGAAGGATAATTAATGTGAAATTGGCTAAAGTTTTGAAAGGTTACGGGATCTCTACACCCATAGTCCAACTTTTCTGGTAACTGTCTCAGAGCTACAAATCATGCTTTACGGTATTTCATAAATTTGCTTTCGGGAATTTTATTTTGGTTGTAATTCACTGGGAGTCATTTTCGTTACATCCTTACAAATAGAAATGTTCCTATAGTTGAAGTTGGATTTGTTTTGTCATAAGTGTGTTTATTTTGGCTATGATGTTCTGATGACCTCTTGTTTGGCGTTGCAGATTACGTCTTCTTTGAAAATTCCTCCAGTAACCCTTACCTGATCCGTCGGATAGAAGAACTCAACAAGGTAACTGCATTGTTTGTAATTTTGGTGCCGAAGGGGGAATAACTTGGATTCCTGCCTGCAACCTCCACCTATTGCCCCTATGTCTATGTGCGCTCTGGTATTTCAAGTGTTAATTGTTTGACTGAAATTGACAGGTGTTCCTTTGTCTCCCAACTGTCGTTTTTTTATTTTTTATTCCTGGACACACCTGTAAGGGCGTGTGCGCTTGTTGACGTAATAATACCTGTAATAAAGGCTTTTAAAGCCCACGTATTTGTGCTTAGCATGCACGGTTAGCTAGAATCTGATACCAGCTTTTACCTGGAATAAATCTGCAACATGATCTGATGCTGTTCCAGCTTGGTCACGTGTACAGGTTCCTCTTTTAGCATGTCTGCAAGGAGTGTGTCAGTTAAGCCAACACAAAGCTTACCAAAACGTTGCATTGTTAATCTAGACTTGCTTGCATGGAGTTGTATACTTAAATTGGAAACAAATATTTAGTGAAAAAAAATGACAAATAAGGTTTTATTTATTTTTAAAAAATGTATTAATGTAATGGAGACAAAACGGGGAATTGCTGCATCAGACTTTTTGTTCGCCACACAATCAAGGAATTTGACTTTGGCTGCACTTTGCTCTCAGTGGAGACATTCAGTGTAATATTACTGCTTTGCAGAGAAAAAGCAGCTTATACGTCGCTTATCTTCGTTGTTTGCTAAATAAACTTGAGATAGTGATGGGTGAGTAACATGACTTCTGCTGTTGTATTGCTTCACTATATATTTCTTATTTTCTAATCAAAAACACACCTGGTCTGATCTGCTGATTGCAAACAAGTATGCACCTTTTTTGATTAAAATATGACCAAAAAGTGAAATTGGTGGATTATATAAGTTCATTACACATACACACATCAACTTCAAAGATTTACACAACTCAAAAGAAACTTTCTGAGCTGTTCATTATAGACACTTAATAATTGGTTGGGGCTCCTTTTGTATTTCATAGAGGTGATGAACCTTCAACTCGTCTGCATTGTTTGCTTCCTCTGAACAATACGCCATGAATTTTCCATATGCCGTTTTGGTTTGGTTAGTTTACTAGTCAATCAAACGCAGTGATTTGATCATTATTAATAAAAATAATAATTGTACTTTTGGGAACGGGGGCAGATGAGGAGTAAATAAAATCATCTCAATAAAGAAACATGAAGTGGATCAAACAGATATGTCTGTAATATGTGGAAAAAATGTTTCCGTCATTCTCGCTTATTGAGAACTGAAATATCACATAAATCTGACCTGAGTAGTAAAGCCACGTTTACTGAATCATCCTCAAACTCTTCAGTGTGCTTTGCATTTGCAGTCCTCTCAAAATTGTGGCTCTCCCTGTTGATTTTGCACAATTTGTCTTCCACGAAACTTTCCATTGTTATGCTTAAAGCACTTTGATCAGAATGCAGTTTCAGCAGTGACCTTTTTGTGGCTTGATCTCGTCAGGGAGGGTTCCAGTGATTACTATCGACTCAGCAGCGCACCGCATGATGGTGTAGACCACTAGTGTCAAACTCAAGGCCCAGGGGCCATATCTGGCCTGCTGTAGCCTTTTATGTGGCCCTCTAACCTCCAAATTACATCAACAAGTTCGTCCAATTTTTCACAAATCCGGAAAATTCACACAAAATCAACAGAGCCCCAGATTTTTTCTGATTTTACTGAATTTTTTTTTTCTCAAAATTGGCCAGAAATATTGGGTTTAAGGGACAGCTGCCTCAGCCTTACTTGATGTCAAGTTATAATCCGTGACCAACAGGGTAATTAATAAAGTAAATTTTAGCATCATACAAATATTGTAAAAATTCCTTACAAATATTTCTAAACAAACGCCACACAATCTGTGATTTTGATTGCAAAAAAAAAACAAACAAAAAGATTACGAAGTCCTGGTTGGACTGATCAGTGTGAAAAGATATTACACTTATTGAATGCTGAAACAAACAGTTATGTATTGATATTTTAACAATTTAATTGGTTTTATCTATACATTCTAGTCCAAACGGCCCTTTAAGAATATTCAGATTTTGTTGAAAACCTTTTGATGAAGCAGACAATCTGAATGAGGCTGCAGCTTTCCTAGTTTCATATATTTGCTACATTTCTTCCTTTCTCTGCACTTCTTCTTGTCCAGCTAAAAATGAAAAAGGCATCTAGCTCTGTATAACCATTTTAATAAAAACACCCTTTCCTTACTTTGTTGGTCTCATTTTGCACTAATAATTTTATTTAAAAAAACTAAACTGACTTTAAGATCTTATCAGTAAAATCAGTGGTTTAAATTGTGTCAAACTCAAGGCCTGTGGGCCATATCCGGCCCGCCATAAGTTTTTATGTGGCCCTCCAAGTTCTAGATGAAACCCTAAATGTGCTTAAGTATTACTTTATCTATCAAATCAGTTCAGTTTTTATGTTTACTGCCAAATTATATCAATCAATACGTCCTGTTTCTTGAGAATTGTCATGGAAATTCACACAAAATCAACGAGTCGCTACACTTTTTTGCACTAATATTTAATTGGTAGTTTATAGCAGATTTTCCACAAAAATTGTCGAAAAGTTTCTTACTTGTACTAAACAGATGCCTCAGCCTTAATGTCAGATTATAGTCCACAATCTAAACAGCGAGTAATAAAAAGTCACATTTACAGACATAAAAAAGCAGAAATATTTCCAAATTAGTACCACAAACACTTTGATTTTTATCGCAAAAAAATCACAAAACAATTGTAAAATCCTGGACGGACTAAAACGATGTTCAATATTATTTAATTTTAAGGATTTATTAACAGTTTATGAACAGGTTTTACCAATACATTCTGGCACAACCGGCCCTTTAAGAGCATTCATGATCATATTTGGCCCAAAACGAAAATGAGTTTGACACCCCTGAGTTAATGAATCAGTTATTTCTGAATCTATATGCCAACTTCACCTAATGAGTTGAATAACTGAAATAAATCACTTTTTGTCTATTATTAAGATGCACCTGTTCTCTCACATTAAATCACTCAGCATCAGTTTTGCCATTTAATACTTGTCAGTCCACCCGTTGGACTAATTGTACAACGTGACAATAAATCAATCAGCTTTTCTTTCTTTTTTTTGTTGTTGTTTTTTTTAAACTGTTACTGTTCTCTCCAGCTTGTCTCAACTTGACGGATGCACAAAGGAGGTGGTTCTTCTGGGAAATTGGAGTCGTGTAGATGGGCTTGTTTGCTGCATTTCTTCATGCCAACCTTGATCCTCATTCTCTCTTATTTCAGACCGCCAGTGGGAATGTCGAGGCCAAGGTGGTTTGTTTCTACAGAAGGAGAGACATCTCTCACAGCCTCATCCAGCTCGCGGATAAACACGCAAGTGAGTCGCTGGCTCAGACCATTTTCAGTTACAGCTGAAGTTTGTGTTTGGAGAAGTGCATGGATATAAACTGCAGAGGAAAAACTGGACGTTGTGTATTAATGTTAATGGTGGCGCGACTGAATGGCAGCCTCTCTTTTTGTCAGTTTGCCTCAGGGCAGCTGTGGCTACAATGTAGCGTACCACTATCACACCACTAGTGTATGAATGGGTGAATGTGTATGTAGCGTGAAGCACTTTGTAGTTCCTGTATTTGAAAAGCACTACACAGGATTTCCTCTACATGTAACTGATCACACCGTGGCAAAATAAAAGCCACCACACCTTCAGAATAAAAGCTCTTTAGAACATTTTTTTATATTTTAGGACGATGTAAAGCATATATACATTACATATCCTAGATTTTCTTACACTCACCATAATCAGAGTTTGAAATGAATTTAAACATCATGAAAGGTTAAAATGTGCTTTATTTTGAAAAACAAACACTTCCAGCTTGAAACTGTGTGCTGCTCTCAGGAGTGAAGGAAAACTGAATACCTGTCCAAAGTAGGGGGAGAGAAAAGGTGAAAGAAATTTAAGGAAGGTTAAGTTTAATTCATTTTTAGTTTCTTAGTGTTACATTTGAACCACAGTTAATATAGTTTGGCCTTCCTTCATAATGTTTCGAATACGGTTTTGAAATCTTTCTGATTTTGGTATTTAATCAGCAGCATCGTGTCTAAATACACAAATAGCTTCACAAACTGGGTCTAACATGTAAAAACAACATTAATTTGTTCAGTCAGAGCAAAGCAGTGGAAAATAAATAATAAAGAAGCTGACAAAAACAATAAGTTGACTGCTGTGGTCAAATATGTAAAATAAACTGCAACAAACCTTCTGCCAAATGGTTCAGAAGGGGCAATTAGGAAGTATAAATATGATGTAAAATAAATAATAAAGCATGATGTCACGGAGAGCACAAAGTACAGAATTAGACTGCATAGATCTGCCACATTGTCACAGATACGTCTAGATTTTCTTTTCAATATCGGGACTGATCCAGATATTACTATCAAATTGTTGCATCATCGCTATTTATTTTACAATACCTCACAAAAAAATGTTAAAATAATAAAAATAAATACAATATTTTATATAAATAAGACAATATCTTTTCAAAAATTGCAGCTTTCTCCAGAATCTCCAAGTAAAGTAAAATCCTCCAAATCATAAGCCGAAGACAATTATACAAATAAGACAAGAATTACAACATCTTATTTACAATGCAGATTATAGCTCCATACCTTAACATATCACACAATATATTTATTTTTCTTTAAGAAAAGTTAGAAAAATAAACTTTAGCACCACATAATTCAATATTTGAGAATAAATATCAGATTAACTTATGTTAACGACACAGGAGCCTTTTGAGCCTGATAAATTTTTAAATATTTCTATTAGATTTTGGCTCATCCATTCTGTATGAGAGCAGTTGGCATCACACAGCTCTGCAGTTACACAAAATTCCACTAATATTCCATATTTATGATCTTTAACTTATGTTAACATTCAGTGTTTGCAGTTCCTGCCTGTATTTTCTCTTGGTTTATAAATCTTTACTGAGATTTTCAGAAGGCTGACAACATAGAAGGCTCCACAGATCAAACTATATGTCTGTAATATGTGGAGCGTTCTTAGAAAATAAGGCTGGCTTTGAAATAGCTTTTTGCATCTCTCTGCTTCCTCCAACTTCATTTTTTAGAGATCTCCCTGAAGCAGCTGCAGCCCCTTTACTCAGAACATTGTGTTCAAGCTCCATCATGGAGGAAATGGAAAATTCTGCAATGAGCTCACAAACTGGTTTGATTCCCTTTGTTCCTGAAACCAGAGCAAAAAAAAAAAATCAGGCTTGATGCATAACTCACTTGTTCTTAATCTTAAAGTGGCAAACCTGCATTCAGGACTGAGAATCTGAGACTTTTGGTCGTTTGAACTTGATAAAGGACTTTGATGATTGTCAGTAGATCACAAAAATGTTTTACAGCCATAATAAAACTGCATTGTTTTCATTAGTGTTGAACAAATCCACTGGAAAGTAATTTAAGGCGTTTCTGGATTGTAGTTTGAGCATTTTGCGCTCATCTGCTGCTGTTGTCTTTCTGTGTTGACTCAGCTGCTCCAAACCAGCAAATCCAGTATTCATGGATGGATCCCGCTCTTCAGGTCTCATTTTAGGTTTGTCTGAAGGGCTGGCTTGAAAATAAAATCTACTTTTTTTTCCCGTACTTGGATTCAGTTTCTGATTTTAACCGTTTTTTCCTCTTTTTTTCTAAAAAAAAAAACAAAAACTGCAAATGTTAGAAAGTATTTTCAAAAATTGGCTTTTATTTTAATCATCCGTTCTGTGAGTTGTATGACTTAATATTAGGGCCAGGCTTTACTAGAATATAATATAGTCATAATATCAGCAGAATAAAGATGCAATTGCACAAGAAGACTGTCTTAAACTTACTAGAAAAAATTCATTTTAATTAGAAAAAAGTTTGAATAATTTGTTGTTTTTCGTGTTGGCATTCCCATAAAATTGCTACTTCATTCTCCAAATATTGCGACTTTATTATGGTAATATTAGGACTTTATTCCTGTATTACACTCATTGTATTCTTGTAACATCATGAATTTATTTTAAAAAAATAATAATAATAAAATAAAATCTTATCCTGATCCTAATATTCTGTCAGAGCTGACTTGAATTCAAAGTCCAAATAACTTGAAGCTGTGAAACGGATGGTGGATTTTGGGCAAACCGACATCATTCTGATCTGAACCCAAAGAGTTAATTGGCGAACATAAAAAGTCAGATTTTCCACAAATTAAATCTTCAAAAACCAAAAATTTGCCCGTTCTTAATCTTACATAAATTCCATTGAAAGTTTTCGATTTTGAAGCACTTTTATCATCCAACAAAACAAAATTAACCCCTTAGACTTCCCCCTCCTCCTGCTTGTTTCTTCGGTGGGTTTATTCTGACTTGGCCTCTTCTCTTTGTGCCTTTTGCAGAGGAGTTGGAAGAAGAGAAGGAGAACCCAACAGAGACCGAGCTCACAGACAAACAGAAACACCAGCTTCGTCACAGAGAGCTCTTCCTCTCCCGACAGTATGAGAGTCTACCTGCGACACACATTAGGTACTGAAACACAAGCCTCACACACGCATGCAGACTGTTCTCTGTGCCACGCCGCTCGTCATCTGCAGGCAGCGCACGTGGACAAGTCATTCAGCCACAGATGCATTACAGGCACAGGCCACTTCCTTTGAATATGTTTTACATGGTGGTTGCTTCCCTTCCTCCCTCTCCATCAGGGGGAAGTGCAGCGTCGCTTTATTGAACGAGACGGAAGCCGTTCTTTCATACCTTGACAAAGAGGTAAGCCTGAGGGTGGGGGAAACCAGATCTGCTACCACCGCTTGATCTTTTATCTGAACATCTTGGAATAATGCACCACACTTATCATTTTTCCTAATTTTAGATTCCTTTTAAACTCATTTATTTGACTTCTATCTTGGTTTAGCTTCACAAAATGAAAAGCTGAAATAAACCTGAAAAGGTTTGATCTCATTTAGGGTGTTTTCACGGTAGACTCTGTTCGATAACTATAGTTTTCAGACGTTGTTCACATTTGGATTTACTCCGTCTGGCTTCTGCCGGTGCAGAATCATAACGCAGAAAACAATCGGATACGTATCTGACTTAGTAACACATATAAAATGATGCAAATCAGTTTTTTTTTCTCCATGAAAAGATCAGAATTGGGTGGTTCAGACTGGCATTTGAGTCGCATTCAGCTGCTGTGTGAATGAGCTTTTGTCTGTTTGGATTCTGGTCTGCATAGATTACAATTTTAATTCATAACCTACTGCTACATATCGTTATAAACTAGATGTAAAATCCCCTAATGAACCAGTTAGTTGTTTATAATCATATTTTATTCAACATTACCAGATCGTTCAGGCAGAACTTACAACCAAGAAAGTCTGAACTACTTAGTTCAGTTTGCTAAATGAATAAATTGCTAAAACATTCTCGCCTGACAATTTATCAGTTGCTTTTAAATGTAGCCACTCTTTTCTTGCAGAAAGGTGTTGATTTTTCTTTATTTTTTTCCCACATTGCCTGGCTCTATATTGATTGTGTAGCTTCGTGGATTTGACAGAAGAGAGCAGTCATATGCAGTGACGTCTTTCTGCTTCTCTTCAGGACACTTTCTTCTACTCGCTGGTGTACGACCCGACTCAGAAGACCCTGCTGGCCGACAAGGGAGAGATCCGAGTGGGGCCGCGCTTTCAGGCAGACGTACCTGAAATGTTGCAGGAGGGTGCGTCGCAGTTTATTGTTTAAGATTCGCTTGAACATTTTGGCCGATTATTTTCCCTTTCTTGGTTTCTCTGAAGTAATCGTGCTCCAGTTCGCTCTGTAAGAGGCTTCCTTTGTGTTGCAGGAGAGGCAGATGACAGGGACCAGTCCAAACTGGAAGAGAAGCTCTGGGATCCAGAGTGTCCTCTGACCGACAAACAGATAGACCAGTTCCTAGTGGTGGCGCGGTAGGTCACCTTTCTGCTCGGATTGCTGCCTCATGGTCACATAAACCCAATCTGCTGTCAGAAAGATCATAAATCCTGGCTGAACTAAGTTGTTCAGCTGTGTCTTATGTATAATGTTTATTTTCTCATTTAATTTAAACATTTATAGAACAAATGTGGTTCTAACTATAGTCTGTTTTACAAAAAGCATGTTTCTGGATGAATAGTGTTTAGAGTTCAGTAGTAACTAGTTACATTTACTTGAGTATCCTATTGGGGAAAAATAAAGTACTTTTGGGAGTATTTTTACTACACTGTTCTTTTTACTTGAGTAATTTTATTATAAAGTATTGCTACTATTACTTAAGTAAGTTTTGGGTGAAGTTACTCACTGTGAGTAATTTTACTGAATGAAGAACAAACCAAACATTCACCAGACACAGACCTGCAGTTTATATTGGAAGAAACTGATTTGGAAAAATTTTTCTTTTGCCTGATTTTGTAATTATGTTATGTGAATTATTTTCATTTTGGTCCTATAAAAATGCCAAAATGTCTGATGCTGCATTTTGAAATATTTTATTTTATTTTTTTACTTTTTACTCTTCCTGGAGTAAGTTCTTGGCTACTTTTTCCTTGAGTAAAAATTCATCATCAAAGTAGTGGTTCTCTTATTTGTGTGCATGTTTTGCGTATTTATAGTGAAGTTGGGGAAAATTCCACCTGTTCGCTTTTATTTCACGGGTTTCTTGTTTGTCGTTGGGTTTTTTCAGAGCGGTCGGGACGTTTGCCCGAGCGCTGGACTGCAGCAGTTCAGTTCGACAACCAAGCTTGCACATGAGCGCAGCTGCAGCTTCTCGAGACATCACACTGGTGAGTCGGGCACGCTTTCTTTCTGGAAACGACCCACCATTTTCACTCTATAAATGCTTCAGTCAACAAGATGCATTTCTAAGCACTTTGAGTTCAATCGTTATCAGATTAACATATCTGGGATGAATGTTTGGATGATATAAATGCTTAAGTCTCTGTTGCGTTCAATATTAGCGTCTCTATTTAGGAACCTGCAGGATGCTTTAAGTGTCTTAATGTTTTAGAAGAAGCTCTAAATGGTGCTTCCGTTTCTTTCACGCTGCTGCTTTCTAAGTAGGATTTCATCGTAACCCTCGTTCTCTCTTAGTTCCACGCGATGGACACGCTGCACCGCCATAACTACGACCTGTCCAGCGCTCTGAGCGTTCTGGTCCCGGCAGGCGGCCCGGTGCTCTGCAGGGATGAGATGGAGGAGTGGAGCGCCTCGGAAGCGGCCATGTTTGAAGAGGCTTTAGAGAAATATGGGAAAGACTTCAACGACATCCGACAAGACTTTGTAGGTGTTTGGTTCGTTTTCTTACTGAATTGCGACTTTGGTGTTAATTATGTGCGAGTTTAAAAGTTGATCTGCTGTGAGAAACTTCAAAACTTTCGCTGATTTTAAGTGGAGCACAGACTAAGTTTTATTAGGGCTACAGCTAACAATTAATTATTATGATGATTAGACAATTAATCTGATAAATCTTATATCTTTTTTTATTACATTATTAGAAATAACATCAAACATGAAAATAAACATTTTATTGCCGTAAAATGCATTGGAA
Organism: Poecilia formosa; assembly: GCF_000485575.1. Classification (NCBI taxonomy): domain Eukaryota; kingdom Metazoa; phylum Chordata; class Actinopteri; order Cyprinodontiformes; family Poeciliidae; genus Poecilia; species Poecilia formosa. The sequence continues at coordinate 767,162 of NW_006800075.1, forward strand.
GCTTTCATTTAGTGCATGCTTGATCATTTGTAGCAAAGGATGCATCTGCAGCTAAAAATACTTCGAAAAGCTCATTTGTTTCTGCTTGATTTAACATGTCTGACTTTTTTTGTCTTTATTGATTAATAAATGGATGCAGAAGGTTCTTATTTGAGGATTTTTAACAGAATTTGAACCAGAGGAATATAAAGCTATGACAAGATAAAGGTGTTTTTTTTTTTTTTATCTTAAATGCAAAACATCTATATCTTTTGTACATTTTTGGATTGAAAGAGTATGTTGTTCTTTCAGCAAGTAGCCATTTTTTGAGTTTGTATTCTCTAATTACTAAATCAGTTGACGGTTATTTTAATAATCGATTCATCATGAATAATTTGATTAATTGTTTCATCCCTAAATTTTCTGAATGTGCAAATTTTGCAGTTTTCCCTCTCAATCCTCATCTGGACGACTCCGTCATTTTCTAATCTCTCTCTAATTGAACTTCAACAATACAACCAGGATTCAGTTGAATTAGGGCAGCTGCAGCAGGTGCTCATGAATACGTATTAAGCATGTGAATCACTGCGCGTGTCGTCGTCTGCGGCCAGTAGCGAGCGAAGTCAGTCGCTCCCAGCCTTTGTGGTCACGACGTCTCATGAATAAACATGAACGCTCTGCGCCCAGACGGCAGGAACATGAGGTATTAATATCATTAATCTGCTCTCCGTCTCCCTCTCCTCCTGCGTCGTGAAGCTGCCGTGGAAGTCCCTGACCAGCATCATAGAGTACTACTACATGTGGAAGACCACAGACAGATATGTGCAACAGGTGAGGCTGCTGCACTGATTTGTTTTTTTGTTGTTTTTTTTTTTAGATATTCAGCTTCTCTGTGTTAATTAGCTCAGAGCTCCTGTGTGAAATTACAGATTATGTTTACCGTGTTCATGCAAGACCAAAAACAATCAGGACCAAATGAATAAAAACTCCACAGGGAGCCTTTTAAGCAGCTTATAATGAACTGAAAACAAACTTTCTCCCTGCAGCCGAGCCGTTTGTGCCACACAAAGGTTTTACATTTACGCTCGTCATCTTCTTTTCCTTACAGAGTGTCTCAACAAAAATTCTCCAAATGTAGTTTCTCACCCCCAGGGAGGGATTATTGATTTGAGTTCAACTTTGAAAACTTCGGCTCTAACTTTTCAAACTAAGTTATGGCTCGTATAAAACTTTGCAAGCCAGTAAAACTGCATTTGAAAGTCTGAAGGGTAGAAATTTGGTCTAAAATTTGATGTCTGCGACTTTGGAAAGCCATAAATGTAAAACATGAGCTTCTACCCAGTCTGGAAAAGTTTTCTATTGTCTTATTGCTTACATTTGTAATTCTGTATCTTTAATTTCTCACAGATTTTAAGGTATTGAGCGAGAACTCACAGAAAACAGAAGAACTTTTTTAGGCATTTTGAAAAAGCAAATTTAGGATGACAGTGTATTGGTTTCTGTTCAGGGCGACTTGTTGTTTTTGATTTCCTGTTGAATAAATTCACTCTGTGTTTCCACGAGCAGAAAAGGCTGAAGGCAGCCGAGGCAGAAAGCAAGCTGAAGCAGGTTTATATCCCCACGTAGTGAGTTTCCTTCCTTTGCTCTTCAAATTAAAATGCGAAGTTAAAAGTTTTTCATATTTTGTGTGTAATGAAAGTGCAGCGTTTTCACATCGCTCTTCATCTCGACAGCAACAAACCCAACCCCAACCAGATCTCGATGACCAACGGTAAGATGGCGACTGTGAACGGAGCGGGCCCCGGGGCCTTCCATGCAGCGGGAGGCGGCCGAGCCTGCGAGAGCTGCTACAGTAAGTTTGGTTTGTCCACATGAATCCAGAACAAAACGCCAAGAAATGTTTAAAGTTTTCCGCTGGGCGACAGAATGTTTGATGACAATGTGTTTGGCTTAAAAGGGAAAGTCCTGAATTCAGATAGTTTCCATAGAAAGTTTTTATTTATTAGTTATTTTTGGGAAAATTAAGATTTTTTTTTTTTTTACATATAAGATAAATATTTAACATCTTAAGTTGTTTTATAAAGAATCTGTAGTTAGTGGAATATTTTCTCTATTCATCAATTATTTGGTTAAGAAAACTGACACATTCTACTGATTTTTAATTTAAACACTTAAGTGTATTTTATGCAATACTGTACATACATAGAAATACAGATAACTCAATTCTTTTTAAATAAAATAATCATTTTTGCATAAATTGAATATTTTAATGTGTTTCTAATACTTTATAAAATAAGTTAAAGTGGCTAAATGAAAAATCTGTAAAATGCACCAATTTTTTTTGTATCCAATTAATCACCAAAATAATTAATTACTGAAATAATCATTAGTTGCGGCCCTAATTGGCAGCTGTTCAGAATGGTGCATGCAAGAATATTAACTGAAAGTTGAGTGAAAGGAAAAAGGCTGGCAGCTGTTGGCTCTAATGTTAAAAGTTACCAAAAATAAATGCTTAAAATATCGGTGTGTGAGTGGTTAATCTAGACTACATGTCTATTTTTATTTGAGTTATTGACTTACATTAACTTTTTGATAATTTACTGACCTCTATGCTACAGTAAAATGAACGGACAGAGGAAATGCATTTGTGCTTAAAACCAGTTTATGTTTTGTCCTGCCAGCTGTGTGAACAGCGTTTCAGATGTTTACTAATGGAGTTCAAATAACAGCTGAATTATTTAAGGCACTGTGGACAGGTGTCGATTCTTCCAGTGCGCTCCGCTAACAGGATTTATTGCGTTTTGTGCGTTGAGCAGCCATGCAGTCGGCCCAGTGGTACTCCTGGGGGCCTCCCAACATGCAGTGCCGCCTGTGCGTTTCCTGCTGGATGTACTGGAAGAAGTACGGCGGTCTGAAGATGCCGAGCAGAGCCGAGGCCCCAGAGGAGAGGACCTCCCCCACTCCTGCAAGCAATGTAAGTTCAAGACCTTATGTTACAAACTGGAGGTCCGCTGGCCACATCTGGCCCGCCAAAACCTTTAACATGGCCCTCGAGGCTCCAGAGGGACGCATAAGTGGAAGCAAATCAAAGCAGTTTTTATTGGTTTTTCTGCCAAGTTTCAGAAAATCGATTGAGATTGTGCTAATTCTCACAAACTCAGCAGACCCTCGCATTTTTTCCACACTAATACATAATTGTAAGTTCATTGCAAATTCGGCTGCAACTAATGATTGTTTTAGTAATTATTGATTATTCTGATGATTAATTGGATAAAATAGATGGTACATTCTAAAGATCTTTAATTTAAGCCCTTTATACAATATACATTGAAAGATGCAAATGAATGAAAAAATTTTAAAAGATAAAATACATATTTATTGCCTAAAAGGCAAAATCATTCCTAATTATGAAATCCAAACTGCATGAAGCTAAAGTTTTGCTAAAAAGTGTTTTTGTCTTGAATGCAAAATGTTAATATTTTTTGTAGTTTTAGCTTAATTACTGCTCTGAATTTCTTTCTTTCAGCAAATGACCTTTTTTTTTTAAACCGTATACTCCAGTTAACGATTAATCTATTACATGATTAGTTGACAATTATTTTAATAATCGATTAATCACTGTTAAGCCAGTTACTAATTTCAACCCTACAGTAAATTTTCCAAAATAGTTAAAAACATCAGGTTTAAGTGACTGCTAACTCCCACCTGCAGGTGGCAGTATTTCATACTCCCCTTTACTTCATCTCAAATATGAATAATCAATACGGCAAGTAACTGAAAGTCACATTTACCGTCATACATAAGCGCAAACATAGCAAAATTTCTTGCAAGTATTTCTAATTTAGCACCACAAAATCAGTCATTGTGATTACAAAAAAATGACAAAAACAATGTTCAATATTATTTAATTTTAAGATGTATCAAATGCAGACAGCGCTTTTTATTAATATTTTTACAGCTTTTTTAAGGTGTTTTTATGTTATACATTCCAAGGTTTCCCCCCAGAAAGCTTGCTTAGCTCAGTGGTTGGGCAGTTGGCAGTCATTCATCCAGCGGCCCGTCGTGTTTTTGAGTTAAAAATTGTTTAAAGTTGACAGGAAGTTTGAAAACATCACTTAATAATCATGTGTTATTGAAAGATTGGAAGATTAATACCTGAACACTAAGTATGAAGTCTTTAAAAATGCAAACACCTTTAAAAGACTTAAATAAATAAGCAGTGCTTAGCCTGGTGGGGGCACAAGTAAAGCCTGGTGGCCCGCCAGGCTTAGAAAACACTGTGGGAAACCCTTCATTCTGACACAACCAGGCCCAAAATGTCCTAGATCAACAAAATGAGCTTTAAAACTCAAAGTAGTGGCCATTTGTAATAAAAAAACATTACATGAAGAATTTGAAGCAAAGCAAAAAGATTTTAATCCATGTAGAATAAGCAGAAATCATTCAGTTGTAAGTGTGTGAAATGTACCGATACAGTGTGTCTGTGATATCTCCAGCTAGCATCAATTATTCAGCGCGCTAGCAGCATATTGTAGTGAGTTTCACATATTGGATGCTAATAGGGTCACACAGTTTCTCAAGGCCTTTTGTAATAGAGGAAGCTGACCATTTGTAACAAAGAAAATCGCCTCAGACGAGGACTGCAGCTTCATCTGCATAAGCTAAATGGAGGTCAACATAATGTGAGATAAGTTGGTATTCAAAACCAGTGGTATTAGTGGTATTAGTTAGCGCAGTAGCATACTGGGAGCCCTGGTTGTGATGGATGTGAGTGTTTTAGTTCTCATGGAACAACGTAAAGGTTGTTTCTGATGCTCAGAGTTGGTTTTTTTAAGAGCTTCACAGTTTCTAGTGGCGGATTAAATTACAGTGTTCCAACACAGACTTCAATCTGGAATAATCTGGATTGACTGAGTCCTTATTCCCTGTTGGATTAAAGTGACAAAGAACTGCATTCCTAAAAACAAATAAGAAAAAGCATAATTCTGGAGCATAGAAATGTTTTAATATGTCATCCATGGATCCATCCATCCCTCCATTAATTCATTGTTATCCATCCATCTGTCATTCATTCACCTATCCATCCCTCCATCCGCCCATACCTCCATTCATTAATCTACCTCAGTCCTTCTGTAATTCATCCATTCATCCATCCATCCGTCCATTAAATAATTTATCAGTTCAGTTTCTCTACATACTTGTCAGTCTCTTCTTCATCATCAATCCATCCTTCTTGCCATTTATTCACGCTTCACTCTGTTACTTTTATTCGTCCATTAATTTGTCCATCAATGTGTTCATTTATTGACGCCCACCTATCCATCCATCCATTCATTCTCTCCATCCATCTGTACTAAATCTGAGTCTGGGAAAAGTGGTGTGAAAAATATGTAGGAACCCAGGAATCAGTTTTTCTGTAGAAAAAAATCACTAATAAAACCAACTTAACTCATTTTAATCCTAGTCTGTAAGCTTCTTTTCTGTAATTTTTTAGCCTGCTTACCACAGACTTTAGTACAGTTTAAGATAACAAAATGGCAGCTGACCGTTTCTTTCCTCCTCTGCCCGTCCAGGAGTCCCGCTCCAGGAGTCACGTTCCCCGCCAGTCCAACCACATGGTACCGATGAGGAACAGCGGCAGCCCCAAGTCCTCCATGAAGACCAAGCAGGCCTTCCTGCTGCAGGCCACCCGCCTCACCAAACTGGCTCGGCACATGTGCCGGGACATCATCAGGCTGCGCCGCGCTGCGCGCCGGCCCTTTGTCCCCATTAACTGTGGGGCCATAAAGGCGGAGTGTAAGAGCTCTTTCAATTCCTCCTAACTTCTGCCACATACCCACACACACACACACACACACGCATACACACACACCACCCTTCCTCTTCTCTCCTCACCCCAACCTCCCCACCATCGACCACCATCGCTGCCCTCGTTTGTCTCATTCTGTTTTTATTATTATTGTTATTATTATTTTGTTTTTGTATTCTCCCACCCCCTGTTTCCAATAAAGGCTGCCTGTCCTCATAACTGAGTTTTGATCATCTTTTCATTCGTTTTTTTTTTTTTTTGTTCATTTTCTGTTGTTCTGATCTTTTAATTCAGATATATTGGTTAAAATATTCATTTTGCACACTCACACGACAGATAATCTTCATATAAGTAACAATATTATAACTTGTCTGAGCCATATCTTTGCAGGAGTTACATGTAGAGAAAATGTATTTTAGTAAGAAGCTCTATTTTGCATGGCGCCATCTGTGCTGTCATGACTCAAACGTAAATGTTGGCTGTAAATACTGAACCTCAGCTCCGCCATTTTGTTTCTTTTGCTCATGCATCTCCTCCTTTCTCATGACTGCGTGTTTTTTTATTTGTATTGGAAAAGCTGAACTGTGATTGGACGGACTCCTGAGTATTCATACCTCTGGTTCTGTTTCACATTCCTGCACAATCACCTTCAGTTTTATTTAGATTTAATCTGAAGTTATTTTTGGTAATCTACCTCATTTATCAGTCCGGTGTTTTTACGTTTTACTCTTGCTGTAGGACGGCTCTACAGGCAGCTCAACCCAACGCTCCCATTCGCCTTCAGAGAGATGGGTCAACTCAAACAAAATATCAAATGTAGAATTTGGCTTTTTATTTGTGAAATTTCTCCTCATCACTTGCTGAAATATTCCCCAGCCTCCATTGAATAGACTCTTTATAAAAATAAATTCATTTCTTTCATGTTTTCTGGACCAAAGAGTGTTGCGGATAAAGGTTAGGACCACAAAAAAGAACAAAATTTGATTTTAATGTCAGAATTTGCTTTTTTTTTTTCCCTCTTCAGAATTTTTTTTTTCCTTTAATCTCAGAATCAGAAATGTTTATTTATGCACCACCAGCATAGATCTGCTCTTTAATCTGGATAAATGAATAAATGTGCATTTATCCACATTTATTCACTGTGGATAAATGTAGGTTTTCAACATAACTGACATAACACTGGCGTAGAAATATTTAGATTAATATAAATGTTCTTGAAAAATCAAGGAAATCTTTAAAGTTTCTTTTCTAGCAAATTTCTGGGAATAATTTTAATGCTTGAGTTTTATCTTGCAGTTTTCCAACTTTTGGACATCAGAAATTTCCTTTTTTTTTTCTTGAAAATTTTTGAGATGGAGTTTTTTTTTGTTATGGAAATTTACCCCTTTTTTTTTTTTTGGTCCCAATACGGCGTCACAGACAAACACACAAGAATGTTTGGTTATTTATTTGTGTTTTTACACAAATTGATACAGAATTAGAATTTTGACATTAAAACGAATTTTAATTTTTTTTGGTGGCTCTAATCGTTTGAGACGTCATTATTGCGGGTCAGTTTGGAACAGTTCACACTGAAGTCAGATATAGGCAACATTTTTAAGTAATGTGAGCGCAAAAAAAATGTAAAAATCTAATTTAAAAAAAAAAAAAATCAGATTGGAGCATCTGCAGTGTGAACGTAGCCTGAGTTTCACCCCTGGAGGAGTCAGCCTGACTTTCTGGGAAAAAGGAAATCACAGCTTTTATTCTGACTCATCTACACTGAAAAAACAGAACAAGTGATCCAACTTAAATATTTTGGGTTAATGGGTCACAAGGAATCAAATTAAGTTTACCCAAGTTAATTTATTTATTTTATTGTCAAGTTAAGGGGTAGGGTTAGGGTTAGGGTAAGTTAGCCAAACTTCATTGAATTACTTGTGACCAGTTAGCACAGCTTTTTAATTTTAGTGCTCCATTCTCTTTTTTTTTCAGTGTACTGTACTCCTTACACTGAAAAAACACAAAGTCTTACAAAGTACTTTTGGTCTGGTCTCTACTTCAAACTTGAAATAAGCCAAAACTAACCTAAAAGTAACTTCAAGCAAGATATAAAGGCTTGTTTTAAGTAAATAATTCCTTAATATTGATGAAAAAAGTACTTGTTCCAATGGCAACAAGTAGTTAAACAGCTAAATAATAATCCATGTTATAATTACTTATAACATGGGACATTTATCAGTCAGTAGAACAAGTACTTCATTAATATTAAGGAATTATTTACTTAAAACAAGACTATATCTTGCTGAAAAGTTACATTCAAGTTAGTATGTCTTATTTCAAGTGTAATAACATATTTGAACTAGAAACTAGACCAAAATTACTTGGTAAGAGTTTGTGTTTTTGCAGTGTAGTGAGACCTTTACTGAACAACTGGATTTAAACTTTAGCTTAAGTAACACAGACATGACTCTTGTTTACTAATAAAGTGATTTCTATATTAAATACTAATCCATTTTCCTTTCACTACTTTGTTAGTCTCACATAAAATCCCAGTAAAGTAAAAACCTGTGGTTGTGATGTGAAAGTATTACAGGGGTATGAATACTTCTGCAGGGCACAGGAAGTGTTTGCTGCATCACCATCTCACCCACAGTAGGACGGACCGCCTTCTCGTGTCCTGCGTTCAGATCATGCAATATTCATTTGAAACCATCCTGAAGCCTCGTCTGTCTTGTGAATCCTGGAGACAGGATTTTACCGTCTTCCTCTCTTCTTCGCTCATTTTCTTCCTCCTTTGATTTTCCTTTCATTAACTGTGTGAATGTGAGGGATACATCTCCAATAAAGTCAGTCCTGAAAGCATTTCCTCCGAGTCCTTGTGCTTCATGTGTCTGTTTTGTGTCCATCAGCAGTTACAGGAACACACACCAGCCATCCTCCCCATGCATGCACTCTCATGCACATCCAGCTCCTTTTGTGACTCCCTCACCTTTTCATCTACATGTCTTGCAAGGCATTTCTTTCTGAGTGTGCATGTATGCATGAATCCAGATCTCAATTTTGGTTTTTCACGCTCATGCGTCGCAAATACGTCAAATTAAAGGAAACGACCGATACAAAGATATATATATGTGTGTGTGTGTGTGTTATGTGTGTTTGGTTTAGACATGTTAAGGGTGTCAGAAGGGCAGGGGACCCGGCTACCCAAAACCAGAGCGGCCCAAAGGAGCACTCTGACCAGTGTCCTGCAGTTTCTAGGTAAACGCTCAGTGATATCAGCCCGAACTCCGTCCGAACTGCGTCTGAGCATCAATTATTCAGGCGGTGTGAACGAGCCAGTTCATGCAGCTCCAGTGTGTGGTGTCTCTTCCAGAGTCCCGGCCCATGGCCCACGCCCCTCGCTCCCACCGCACCGCAGGCCTGCAGACGCCTCCGCCTCGCCGCCTCCTCTCCTCTCTCCCGCACGGACCCCACGGCATGCTGGGAAAACGCAGCTACCACCACCACAGCAGGGCTGACCCGGAGAGGCGTTCAGGTACAAGGGAGGAGTTTGTTTTTTCTTCTTTCTTTTTTTTTTTTTTAAATCAGGATATCTGAGATTATTTCAAGAACGTAGAAGATGGAAGGGAAGAAAGGCACTCTTAATGCTTTATAAAATTAATTAAATTAACTTTTGCTGCTAAATCGGAGCCACCTCAGCTAATTCTAGCAAAAACCAGTCAACCTTTGACTCTCGGTTCAGTAATTTGAGAGATTTTATTCAAGTTAAATTTGCCTAAATTTAAAAAGGTCGTGTTTAATAGCAGCTTAAAGCAGAAAGATGGATAAATGCATTAAATTAATCTAAAAAATGATTCACAATCGAGTTTTCCTTGTACATGTGTGTTTAGAAGCTTAACAAACTTTGAACCTTTGAACCTTGGTGTGTTTTTGTCAGATTAAGAACTTGGTGCACAAATAAATTTATTTATTTATTTATTTATTTATTTATTTATTTATTTATTTATTTATTTATTCATTCATTTTTTGTCATTTTCTTGAATTGACAAACAGAAAAAATTACACATACAAGTATACCAGTTTCTCTGGTTTTACTTTTTATAGGTATATGTTTGAGTAAAATTAACATTGTTCTTTTAGTCTATGAACTACTGACAACATGTCTCCGAAATTCCAAGAAAAATTTTTGATTTTATTTGCAGAAAATGAGAAATGGTCAAAATAACAAAAAATATGCAGAGCTTTCAGACCTCCAATAATGCAAGGAAAACAAGTTCATATTCATTTAGAAACAACAATACTAATGTTTTAACTCAAGAAGAGTTCAGAAATAAATATTTGGTGGAATAACCAATGGGGTTCAGTGCATCAAGTTTTCTGGCATTTAGCAAATAGAAATAATTGTGCTAATTCTACCTAAGCTAAAACAAGAAAAGTTTGGTCTGATTTAATTCCAGACTGTGAGAGAAAAATGTTTTTATGTAAATATCTGGTTTAAACTGTGCATGTATGTATACGTATTTATTCTTGTGCAACCATTTTTATTATTTATTTTTTTGCAGAAAACCCTGGTTCAACAGGAGGACCTCTCATCGTAAGTGAACGTCTTGTTTTTCCTTTACATCTTCATTGCTGTTGTAGTAAAACCATCGTAACCCATTTTTCCTGCAGCACAACGGCCGCAGCAGCAGCAGCGGAAACACCAGAGGAGGAGTAATGATTCGCAAGAGACGCCCCAACTGGATCGATGCTCCCGACGACAGCTTCTTCCTCGTCACCCGGGAGACCAGGTAAGCAAAGGTGACCCTTTATTGACACATGATTGTCATTATTCTGTGTGTGTTTTTGCATTTCTCACCTTGTAAGGCCCATTTTCACAACAGATGCTGTGAGGACCCACTGCTCATTAAGTTTTCACTTTCTTGGATGTTTTATCTTCTTTTTTATTTTTTTTATTTTTTTGCAAAATAGACACATTTTGTTGATCATGATTAATTTAGAAAATAAATAAGTGAAATAAAACATCCAAGGGTTGAAAACTTTTTATAGGCACCAAAAAAATCTATGTTTCTACATTTGGTTTAATCAAAAAGCAAAAACGTTTGGCTGCTTGGTGTCACCAGAGAGGGTCGCAAAGGTCATCATGCTAACTAAACCATAAGGAGAGAAAAAAAAAAACACTTGTAAAAAAACATCATCAACAGGAAAATGGAGATGTTTCTTCAGGACTTGCATCTCCTGGGCTTTGTGGGACATCATATCTGGGGAGATTCTGGTCAGTCGTGTAAGTTTGCAGAAACAGCTGGTGAGTCACATCGTTTTATTTTCAGCAAGGTCAGGTGGGATCAACACATTTTTTACTTTATATCCCAATTTTCTTTTTTTTCCCCCATCCCTCTAATGTGCTTCCTGGTTTTGACTCTTTAGATCCCATCTAGACAATTTCAGAGTCCAGAACAAAAGGCTTAATTCTTAATCTTGTGATCTCCTCAGCGTCTCTCTTTCACAAAACACTGGTGAAGGATGGACGCGTTTAGCCGATGGATCTGTGCCACTGATGTCATTCAATCACTTTCCACTTACTTCTGCCCTCAAAATGTCCACTTCAACCACTTAGGAGGATGAAAATGACCGCCATTTCATGCCATTAGCGCAGCTTGTGATGCATCAACATCAATTCAGCTGCAGAGCAGACGCTCGTCATTGTGAGGGTGTGACATTAGCTTTTAGTCCAGAGCAGCTCGATGCGTTTCGCCGCAGCGTAAGAGACCCCCATGCGGGGCACAAAGGATGATTCTGATTTACCAAACTGAACCAGCAATACGCGTGAGCTCTCAGCAGAGATAATAATAATTCAAAAAAGAAACCAAGCAAGAAAGACAGTGGAGGTTGGGTAAGGAGTCTTTTTTGCTTTCAAGAAATTTATAAACTTCTGTGCATTTTTTTTCCTAGCATTTGGTGCTTCCCTGTCTTAAAACAAGAGGTGGAGATAAACAAACAAACAAACAAAAAAAAACACACAAGTGGATATTTATCTTCCTAAATCATCACATTGTTAAAGAAGGTTACAAAAATAGGTAGAAAATACATTAAATTGTTATATTTCTTTATTTTTCTGCATTTAATTCAGATTGAAAAGTACCTTATTTATCCCAAAGGGAAATTGACTGTTGTTGTAATTCAAATCATTCAAATATCTTAAAGAGTTGTGGATGGTGGTGCAGTAGCAGTCAGTCTCGCAACAAATCTGAAGAGGCCTCTGACTGAAGACTGCTGTCATGACATGCTAAGAGTTCAATTTCTGGGATTTTAGTGAAATTCAAGGGAGCAGACAGATTATTTCATTATAACTATTACTTTTTCATCAATATTAAGGAAAAATGAACTTAAAAGAAGCTCCCATTTCTTCCTTAAAAGTTACTTGTGAGTTAATTTTGATATAATTGGTAAGATTTTGTGTTTTTGGAGTGAGCAATGAAATTTCTGGACACAAATTTGCTTTTTTATTATTTTCTGCATTTTTGTCTTTCTTTTGTCATTTTCAGATGTTAACACTTCATGATACCAGTTTAAAAAAGCAAAGTAAGAAAATACTAGAAAAAAACTAATAATAGGAATTATTATTATTGGACTGAATTTGTTATTTTTGACTTTTTCTTTTTTCATTATTGGATGTTAAGACTTTTTTGATACCAGTTTTAAAAAGTGTTTTTTGACTTTATGTCCTTTTTCTGTATTATATACTACTACTACTACTACTACTACTACTACTACTAATAATAATAATAATAATAATAATAAGTTATTGTTAGTGTAGTTGTTGTCATTGTTATGACTATTATTAGGATTATAAGGGTTGATTGAAACTGAATCTGAAGTTTGAAGAAATATCTGGTATTGCTGTGACCCCACTGAGCTTCAAACACA
>NW_006800075.1:779956-782487 GCF_000485575.1 Poecilia formosa
ACACACACACACACACACACACACACACGGTCTGTCCCGTGCGTGCCTTCAAGTAATCAGAGTTTTCAGCTCCTGTATGTGCCAAAGAAAGATGTTCCCCCATTAAGCCTGAGCCTAAATGAGCCACGGCACCCGGCCCCCTCAGCCGCCCGCCCTCGGACCACCTCGGCTAAAATTAGAGCAGCTAACTGGGTGCAGATGGAGCCAGGCACCGGCCGCGGCTCTGCGTGGAAATATCATTACCGCATTAACCATGGCTGCACTCACATGCATCACTCACTCACTCGCTGTGTGCTGGTGTGTGACAGAGTCGGCATCAATCTCAGAGCCTGAACAGCTCGTTATATTACCCTGTCATTCAGCCTTGCAGTGTAACAATTAATGCCTTCCTGAATAAAAGATCTGGTCTGATGCTGATGAAGGATGATTGGAAGCTGCTCTCTCTCTCTTTTTTCTGCTCTCTCGGCGTGATGAACACTCTGTGTCGTGGTGCGGAGAGAAACGATGGGAGATTTTTCCCATTTACGCAGTGAAGGGGAAAACATTGTGCTTTCAGAAACAAAGCTGTGTGAGAAAGGTTGTAAAGTAATTTAACTGGACGAAAATCAGAATCTAGAACCAGAAAGTTAAAGGCATAACTCCATCTGTGATGCAGAAAAAAAAAAAAACTTTTTATGACACGCAGTTAAAATACACAGTCGATTTCCTCTTTATATCCTGGTTTATCATCTTAAGTCAAAAGTACTTGAGTTAGATTTTGTTGTGCAAGAACACACTCACTCAGTTCACACAGATAAAGATCAATTTGTTTGATGTTTATTGATCAGTGTTGGAAATATGTAAAATGCCATAACAATGCTTTCAGACAGCCTCAACTTTTCTGCTTTTTGTCAAATTTAAATGTATTTTATTGGGATTAGAGCAACACAAAGTTGTGCATAAGGTCGGATTTACAAGGATGTGGCGCCTGAGCAGGAGCCAGTTTTGGTTCCCTATTCACTAAGAAAAAACTAATTCACTAATGCAGATTGCAGAATATTAGGTAATCATATACATTAGTATGAACTGATGAATGGCAGGTTTAATATGACCTCTAAGCAATAAGTCATTGTTGTTTTCAAAGAAATAAACGGTAACTTTCAGAATCTTAATACAGTTTAAGTAAGACAAAACTTACAAAGAAGTAATTTTTCAACGTTTTTACTAAAAAGTATTAGGTATAAGTGAAATAATCAGATGTTTTCTTGTATTATAAGTTATAATTGTTTCCTGGTATTTTTCATCAACATTAAGGAATTGCTGACTTAAAATAAACTCCTATATCTTGTTGAAAAGTTATTTTTAAGTTAGTTTTGTGTTGTTTCAAGTATAATAAGAGATTTGCACTTGGAGCAAGGCAAATAATGCTTAGTAAGACTTTCTGTTTTTGCAGTGTAATGTTTGAAAACATGCAGTCATTAAAAAACAAAAAATAAATCTGATTCTGCTCTCATTGGTTTTGCCACAAAAATTGGTTACTGCCCCTACAAGCAGTAACCACTTGACATGCATAATTGTCAAGTGGGAAAAAAATATGCATAATTTTCAATGTTTTTTCAATAATAAAATGTATTTGTATTTATACCAAAGCATAATCATGTCAGAATGGCCTAGTCAAAGTCCTGATTAAGAAACTGTGGCAAGATGCGAAAAAGAATGTTTCCAGACGCTCTTCATCAAGTGAGCTTGATTTTAATGTAATCCAAACCCAGATGAAAAAGCACCAAAGTGTTTCTGCACAATCGCTTTCCGAGATGTCTGAAAGTGTTTGAAAAACTTTTTGGATTTTATTTGTAAAACAAAGAGAAAATAATGTTTTATTTTCTCCCACTTTATTATTATTAAACACTACTTTTTGTTGGTGTCTTGCATGAAATTCTGATAAAATACAATTAAGTGTTTGGTTGGCAGTAATGTAAAAACTTTTGCACAGGGGATGTTCACCAAAGAATTATAACTTAATCTCAATTGAGATTATGCTTCTGATTTCCTATTGTTGTCCTTTTAACGTATCTTTATTGGAATCCCGCTTTAGCTGCTGAAACTCAACCAAACAAGATAAACCCTCGCTCCTCCTTTTCGACCGAATGCAACTCTAAAATGCAACACAACCCATCAGTCGACGCAGGTTATTTAGATGCAAAGCAGGAAACACGAGGAGGCAAAGAAAGAACCACAATCATCAATCTGCGGGTGTAGTGCACTTGAAGGACCTGCGTGGAGATCCCTGGATTTTATGAAATTAGATTTTATGAAATTAGGTGAACTAAACAAAGGATTTCTCTGCGTGATTCAAGATTATTGTTTATTTGCATCTCATCAAACAAATTGCAAGACGATGAATGATGAATGCTTCTGAGCTGCATACTGATAAGAGACTTTGCTATAAAAAATAAATTCAGCTGCTGATTTACTGAAGCAACATGTAAACAATGACTTGGCCTTGAAACATGAGAAATTTAGGAAATAGGAATGGAAACAGTTAAACGAGT
>NW_006800075.1:783184-823515 GCF_000485575.1 Poecilia formosa
TCCATCCATCCATCCATCCATCCATCCATCCATCCATCTTCAATAAGCTGTAATATTATTTAAAAGTTAATTTATTCCAGTGACTCATTTTACCAAAGAAAACACATTTTATAGTCTTCTCACATAGATTGATGTTTTCAAACTTGTATTTCTGTTAATTATGATGATTTTCCACTTAAGGTTTATGAAAACAACACATTTAAGATCAGATTAATAAAAATATGTTTAATACAGAAAAGTAACCTTAATAAAAAGTATGTTTAATACATATTCTCAAAAGGTACTTTTAGTCTGACAAACAAGCCTCATTCTAATTTATTGAATGTGACTACGTATAGATGAAGACAGTAAAAAAAATAAAAAGAAGAAGAAGAAGAAGAAGAAGCTTAAAACATGTAAATATCTGTGGCTGATTATTTTTACATTTCAACAGTATTTTTTAACTCTTCCTCCTGCCTGATACCTCCTGTCGTCTCCTCCCATCCAGGAGGGCGCGACGGCTGCTGTCCCGCTCCCAGCTGAGGCACGCCTGTCGACAGCCCTGCGAGCAAATCACCCTGCGCAGGGTCTCCCACGGACCCCCGCAGGGGCTTGTCCTGGCCCCTCCACACCCACACCCCAGCTTGAGGATGCGGGGCCCCATCGTCATCCACGATTGATCAGTCAAACTTCGGACTCTCAGACCTCCACGCTGCGCCTGCACACCTGTTCTCTGAATACATCCTCGGTTCTTTGGAAGCTAAAAATGCGGTTTTAACCCAACAACACGATTAAACACGCTGTTTGGCAACAGAGGGATGCGTTGATGAGCCTTGATGCAATAGAAACACAAGCCTGACTGATAACTGCTTCCTGTCTTTGACTCTCTTAGGAATTTGCTCCTACGTATTCACGCAGGCGCCTGTCAATAAATTAGAAACGTCACGGAAAAGTTCATTTAAGACAATAATTTGTTGGTTGATATACAGCTCTGGAAAAAGAAATTAGAGCCCACTGCACTGAACCCCATTAAAAAACTCATTGTTATTCCACCAAATAATGATTTCTGAACTCTTCCTGAGTTAAAACATTAGTATTGTTGTTTCTAAATTAACATAAACTTATTTTCTTTGCATTATTTGAGGTCTGAAAGCTCTGTGTCTCTTTTGGGATTTTTAATTTTTTTAATTTTTTTACCATTTCTAATATTCTGCAAATAATTACTAAATTTGTGTTGGAATTTCAGAGACATGTTGTCAATAGTTCATAAAGTAAAAGAAGAATGTTAATTTTTCTCAAACACATACCTATAAAAACTGAAATCAGAGAGGCTGGTCTCTAAATGTTTTCCACTGCTGTATATTTAATAGATTCAATATGCACACAATGAGAATTTTAAAGCATTTGTTCCTGTTCATATTTAGGATTTTGGCTTTTTCACCTTCCACTCAACTTTTAGATTATATGCTTGACCAGATGTGGTTTTGAAGATTGTATTCTCTCATTAAGTGTGAATTTTTTCAAAAATTATACCAAAATGTTATGTTATCATTTAAAACAGCTGACTCTTTGTTAGCTAGACCCTCTGAAGCTGGCTGTTCAGAGCATTATTTCCAAGCATTTTAATGGAAAGTTGAGTGGAAGGAAAAACTATAATAGCTGAAATCCATAGTCATTAAAATTCACATAAATAATTGCTTGAAATATATTTCTGTGCACAATTAATCTGTGATATGACTTACTTTTGAGTCCATTTATTACAATGAATGACTTTTTGATGATGTTTTGGTTTATTGAGATGCATCTGTGTGCTGTATATGAGTGCATGTGAGTGCGTGACTGAGAGCGTGTTTATCCCAGTGACATAAGGGAATCTGTGTGCTGTTCCTAATGGCTGGACATAGCGACACGACTCTGTGCGATCTTTTGTTTTCATGGTGAATTCTTGTGAAGTTTCATCAGCTTGTATAAAGTTATTTTAGGACTGGGGAGTGGGAGAGTAGATAAAGATGGGGTGGAACGGGATTTCATGGGGGTTGTCTTTTAAAAAAAGGACCAATGTTCAGAGCTGACATTGAAAAAAAAGAAACTGCACTACGCTGAGTTTGGAACAGCTTTTCAGAACCTGCTGCTTTAAACTGGTTAACATGGGGTTGCGGCGTTATGGAACAGTCAAAGTAAATCCACTGAAGCATTGCTGGCATCAGCCTCTCACAGAAACCAGTGTATAATAATTTGTATATCTCATTACAAAACTGTAACTTCTTCACATCCAATTTCTAACATGGATACTGAAGCACCTCATTTGCATAAAAATAGGGCATGGACGTGTCACACTGACCCAGAAGGCTGCAACTTTCAGTGCCTCGCAAAAGTAATCAAACCCCTTGAACAGTTTTCACCATTTGTCATGTTAATATCACTAACTTTAATATACTTCATTTGGATTTTATATTATAAACCAACACAAAGTGGTACACCACCATGTGTCCATATGGTGTGTTAGTTTTGATATCCTCTGACTTTTTTCCCTCCTGATCTCTGCAGCTCCTCTGCTTATCTGATTAGTGCTCTCAAATACACGTGTATTGAATACAGAATTCAAATACACGCCACACTTTTCAGCTACACAAATTAGAAACCCAACCCTTCCTCTTCACAATCCTGCATTACTTTGTGTTGGTCAAAACACATTAAAAGTTTCCTGTCGTGTCGTGACAACACGTGGAAAACTTCAACGCGTTTCAATACTTTTGCAAGTCAACAAACCTGCAACTTTCAGAGGCAGAAAAATATGTGCAGCTTTATCAGGAGCTCTGCTTTTTTTCCTTTCCTACAAGCAAACAGTCAGGTTTTACTCTGTTGCAGCGTTGCCTCCTGAAGTTGCCCGTCCAGCCTTCAGGTGTGTCTATTCTGAGTTTTGAAACTGGCATGTCTTCGACCGACGGGTCACATGGTTTCTTCTCCTTCATTCAGAATGTTTCTGTTAGTGTTTCCTGTCTGTCATGTGTTGAATTATGAATATGCTGAGAATAATAAAAAGGGGGGGAAAAAACACAATGCTGCCAGGTTTTGTGTCCATTTCCTGAGTCACCATGACATCCTAGCCCGTCTGCCAGCCAGCTACTCCACATCTCACACTCCGTCTTTGTTGCTGCTCTCCAGGGGAAGTGACAGATCGGAGAGATGAAGGGAGGCTTGATGCATACTGCAGCCTGTCTGTGTGTGATTGGACGTTGTAAAAATGCCCCCACAAAATATGGCAATTTGACACAGCGATGAAGAAGGCGACGTGTTCTCCGAATACAAATAATGCTTTTGCTTGCAGCCTGCCCAGAGCTGCCTCAGTCTCTGCAGGATCCTGTACATGCATACAAAGTGTGCCTGCACACTTTTTGTGATGTTGACTTTGTTCTCCATTTTCAGCTTTGAAACAATACACCAAGTGTTTAAATCTGTACACACAGATGGAGTATGTGCAGCAATTTCAAATATACAAATCAGCAGTGACACAATACTCTGAGCAAAAAAAATTTTTTTAATAAATGTAATTGAAACATTTGTTTTTTTTAATTGATCAAAGTGTTAAAGCTTCTAATTGTGCTCAAGTAATACTAACATGAAAGCATTAATGAAAATAAATAACATATTTTGATACATTTTTGGTTAATATATGTTTGTTCTTCATTCAGTGAAGTTACTCAGCAGAAATTTTGCTCAAGTAACGTGCTAATATTGCTCAAGTAAAAGTAAAAAGCATGGTACAGTAAAAATGCTCCTAAAAGTTATTTTTTTTTTTTTCAAGGAAATATAACTGAGTTATTATAACTTATTACTACACACCTCTGACCAGAGTGTGTCGATAAGAAATATGCTAAAGAAGATCTCTGAAGAATGTTTACATTTTGTAGAAAGAATGAAAAAAAATGCACAAACAGAGTAAAGGATATTAACATGAAGCTCATTTCCAATCAAAACTAGCGGACAGAAACGTTTTTTTTTTCCCGGTTTTAGTTTTCATTTTCGAGCTGGTACTTGAAGGCAGCAGCAGAGTCAGCTGCGAGAAAACCCCACTGAACTGTGTGACCATCCGGAACCCCCAACCTTATATGGTCTGTGTTGCCAACCCGAGACAACTGATGAGAAAATAAAGCTACAGAAGGACACACGTATGTCGCGTGAGGTCAGGAATTATTCTTAAAGCCAATTTCCGGCCGGTGACGACGGAAGTTCCAGTGGCGCAATCGGTTAGCGCGCGGTACTTATATGACAGTATGCAGCAAAGCAATGCCGAGGTTGTGAGTTCGAGCCTCACCTGGAGCAGAGTTTTTAACCTTAGTTCTCCCAGGTAACGTGAACTCATCAGGAGCCAATGATGAAGTTAAATGACACTCATGGAACTTTAATAAGCGAGTATTAACATTTTCCATTAATAATTAAATACACAGACATGTAACATGAGCCTATAATTAATAAAATACATTCATAATCATGTCCAAACATTTTTAATTTATGATATTTGAAGTTCTTCTTCAAATATCACCGAAATTTGAACCTGAAACCTAAAATATTGTATAGTTATTTATAGCTACTGATGTAGAAAACAATCTTGAGAACTAACAGCAACCTTTTTATGTTTTACTGCAATCAATAAAGTGATATAATTTATTTATAGTTTATTTTATTTGACAAAGTGAAAGTATCTGGGAAGTGGAAAGGAAATCATATTTGGTTTTATTTTGTTTTATTTTTTTACACATAAAAAGTGTGACATATCTCTGTATTCAGACCTCTTTTATCTTCCACAAAACCTATTTAGAAGCCCTCTTATAGGTGGAAAAAAAGTCAGCTTGTATGTAATTTGTCATTAATGGCTGTTACTGACAACAGAGGGTTGATAAAGAACATTAGCCAACAAATACATCATAAAGATCAAGAAACACAGCAGACAGGTCAGAAATAAATCTATGGACAAGTATAATGCAGATTGTAAGCTTTCTAAATATAGAGAACTGTTCAATCCACCATCTGAAAATGATGGATTGAACTGAAAAATGTTCACCTAAACATTTTGACTTAAATGTAAAATACTAGAAAAACTAAAGCATCACCTAACCCTTAACACACCATAAAAATGATGGTGGCAGTAAGATTGGACCTATCCTGGAAGAAAACTCATTGGTGAAAAAGACAAGAAAAAGAGCCAAGAGTTATAGTAGAATGGTTTAAATTAAAGTATATTTGTGTTCCAGAGTGGCCCAGTCAAAGCCCAGACTATTGAGACATATGCTAAAACACCTCCTAATCTTTCTGGCTTGTAGGTGGGCGTGTTGTAAGAAAAGAAAACAATGAAACATCATGACAGTCAGTCGTTCTCCATCTATATCTGAGGTCTGCAACCTGTGGCTCTTGTGACCTCCCATGGTGGTTCTTAAAACCTAAAATATTAATAAAATTAAAATTCTTTAAAGAAGACAACGCTTTAGGGATTTCTCAAAAATGATCAATTTTTATTCTCTCAAAAGTTGATGTAACATTTGCTGCTCTAAACAGGCTTTAATTGGCTGGAGTGCGGGTCAAAATGGCTCCTTGAATGTGAAGGTAGCAGCCCCACCGGCTCAGTAGCACCCCCTGCTGATCATCTGTTGGAACTGCTACTTAGAAATTAAACCAGTTGACCACCACTAGAGGGCGATGTAGCTCCATCTAAAGCTTCCCTGCGGTAGACGGAACAAAACCATGTAAACCTAAAAATCAACACTTAGAATCAAACTGCACAAGTTTCCACAAACTCACTTAATCAGATTTATTGATATTAATTCAATTAGAGTTTCTTTTTTCTTCAATATAACACACATGGACTTTCTCCAAAGAATCCCAAATCTTTGAGGACTGCTCACTTTTTTTTTTTGCCACATCCTGTAAATCTAACTAACCAAAGACACTACCAATCATTTTAATCTTCCTTAAAGGCGTTCTTTCATTTAACCTCTCATGCCCGTCAGCTGCTAAGCACACATCCGTGTCTGTAAGCCCCTGCAAAGCTGGGAATGAACAAGCAGAAGATTGCAGTAATGATGTGACCCAGTTGTCCTGGGTGCAGAAAATGAGAGTGCAGATCAGGGCCTGGTACGTCCCTCTCCTTCCGGCCTGAGACACAATCACAGGCCGGGCATTTAGCAGCAGGGTGGGTGTGCTGTGGTGTGTTTAAGCTCACCCAGATTCATGTAAGCATCAGATTTTATGTGTGTGTGCTACTTGTTGGTGTTCTGGATTAGATTTACCAGTGTGTGTGTGTGTTTTTTTTTTTTTTAATTTAATCTCCTTAGCCGCCTCTTTAAGAAGCCCCCCCCCCCCTTCCCCCGCCCATTGCCCCAACCAGATCCTGAAAGGTCACCAGGTGGTTGAACAATCACACAGCACACACCCCTAACGGTGGGCTCAGCGGGCCACTTTACTCAATGAGAAGCTCGGTAATTGGAGCGGCGTAAGCATCTGTGGAAATACGTTTGTGTGTCTGGGATTGAAAAAGGGGGACAAAAGACAGAGAGTTTAATATTTGGGATAAGCTGCGATTGAACATCCTGAGATCAGAGCCGGAATGATCAAATTCTGCCAGTGATAATCCCTCATCTTGGAAAATTAAATACCACTCTCCTCTGCTCACACACACATAAACCCGCTCAAGGTCTTTATCTAACATGTGTCTCATAACCCCGACTCATTCCTCAGGGAGCTGTTCTGATATCTGATGAGTTTTTCATTAATAAGGCACAAGTCTAATCCTGAGGGAGAAGCACAAAATGACAACGGATAAGCCCCGCTTTGGCCACACAACACAGTTTTACTCAGGGGCTATTACAAAACATCTTTATACATGCACTCATATTATAACTTAATCTGCGCAACCCAGTTTTATTCAGTCCAGGATGTATTTCTGCAAGTTGCTCGCAATAATAAAATGTATGTGATCTTTAAGTTCTGGATATTCTCGGGGATACAGACCATCTCACAGGAGGCTGAAGGCATGAGTTCATCTGCTTGTGTTGTCTAATCTGAAATAAAACTCTCACTTAAAATCAGCTTCATACATTAGTGTTATAATGCAGCACATGATTTATTTCAACCGTTCTTTTTAACAACAAAAAACTTTGTCAAGACAAGCTTTACATGAAAAAAAAAAAAACATAACACAAAGAAGCATTACTTTGCAGTGGCGAAATAAAGAGAAGCAATAAAAAAGTTGTAATCCAGACAAGCTTCAAATCAAAGCTTCAAACAAACAGGTTTTTAGCCTTGATTTAAAGATACCAAGTGTTTTGGCAGTTTCCTGGAAGTTTTTTCCAGATTAGAAGAGAATAAAAACTCAATAGAACCAGGAGACCTGAGTATTTTAAGCTATTTAGGAATTTATAGTCTATTCTCTGAACTGCATGGAGCCAGTGTGAGGACTTTAAAACTGGGCCAATGTGCTCAATTTGTCTAGTTTGAGTGAGAACGCGAGTTTCCTTTGTAACTAAAGATAAACCCATGGATGAGTTTCTCTACCTGGGAAATTAGTCCTTTAATTCTGGAAATGTTCTTCAGGTGATAGAAGGTCAACTTCAGGTCTGAGTCCATCACTACACCAGACTTCTGGCCTGACCTAAAATAACTGAAGCTGTGTGCTGACTCCTCTTTAGGTCCAAAGGTTGTAACTTCAGTTTTGTTTCTGTTTAGCATAAGAAAGTTATAGCAATTTGTTCTATACATCTACTTAACGTTTGATTTGGTTCATAGTCACCTGATGACATCGTAATGTTGCATAATTCGTCTGCATAAGTAAGGTATCTCTTATTATTTATTGTAATTTGAGCTACCAGAAGCATGTAGATTTTAAATAGAAGGGGCCCCAGGATAGAACCATGGGGAACCTCACATGTGACTTTCTGTCCACTCTGATGAAAAGTTACCTATTGAGACAAAGAAGTCCTGTTCTTTAAATAAAACTCAGACTAGACCTGATTACAGCTACATTCCAGATTCAACAACACACACCAAAAAAGACATCTTGATAATCTCCAAGACTTTTAGGAAAATATTCTGTTAACCGATGAGACAAAAAGGGACTTTTTGAAAGGTTTGATGTCCTCTTACATTTGCAGCAAAACTGGCAGCATTCAGGAAAAGAACATACTGGCTAAATGTGATGGTCTGAGGCTTGTGCTTCTTAATAACCTGACTTGCTGTTATGGATGTATCCGTAAATATTTACTCTCCAGGAGAAAATCTTGAAGAAAAATGCCCCCCTAATCAGTTTGTGACCAGCAAGTTCGCCTCTGAGTGGCTTAAAAACAGTTTTCCCGGTGGTCTACTCAAACTACGGCGTTAAATCCGATTAACATCGCCTGGCATGACTTTACACAGTCCCTTCAAGCTTGAAAACCCTCCAATGTCGCTGAATTAAAAATAATTCTGAAAAGAAAAGTGGGCAAATATGCAAACAACTCAGTCAAGTAATCAGTTGTGGCGTCAACTGTGACATGAGTTATTACGCTTAGGGGCAATTCCTTTTTCACCAGGTTTTAATATTTTATTTATGTGTATTGTTTTGCATTAGTAATATTATAGATATAAATAAATGTGAAAAGCACATTATACAAACCGGAACAAACATGGATTTAATTATTACTTACTACAGATTCTTTAAAACACATTTTGTGGTTTAACCATTACCACTGGTGGAGGGAGACTCACTTTCAAACCTCTTATACAATCCATGCTGCATTTAAGTGATCGGACGCTAGTTATTTACTTCAGGACGGGGAGTTTTTCTAAAACAACTTTCAAGCTTAAAAAACAATCGAATGTTTCTCTAAAACGCCTGTGGTGTGTTACATACATGTTTTCGTTTATGACCAACATCATGAGGTTAATCGACTTCGGCCTCGAAGTAGAAAGCTACTGTTTAAAGGTTTACTCCGCCCCTTCAGAGATCCTCCGGCGTACGCACGAAAATGTTACGAGCGCATCCCACATTTCAATCACACACAAGAAGTTTGTAATAGACCAATGAAAATGTGAAATAGCGAGGGGTAGAACTAACTGACACAAGATTCAGCCAATTAAACGTTGTTTTGCCCAGAGGTTTCAACCAATCACAATGGAGATGCCAAAAATAGCACCTCCTCTTGTTCAGCACCCAAAGTCGAAGGATAGCTCTGGCCTTTCAATGGAAGAAAGTGCTAGATTTGTCAGTGTTGTATAATACTATAACCAACTCTCAGGTTCCATATTTTGTTTTGGTGCGATCGCGGTTTGTCTTCACCTGTTGTGAGAGACAAGAGCTGGCGTCCAACATGCGTAAAAATCAACGCTGTCCAAGCAGGGAACCGCCGAGAAACGAATTACCGCCGCTCAACTGAGGCCAATCTCGATTTATCTTTTTTTTTTTTCTTGAATAAGGAAACATTAACTCAGCTAGCTGGCTAACATCACTTCTGCGGGTAGCTTGGATAACAACATATCTTCAACTTGTATCGAAGCCACATAGCCGGGATTGGAACTTCACTCGCACAGCGCAGGAGAAAAGGTAAGTAGCATGTCATTAGCTCGAGTTTGACAACCCAAAGAGGAGCTAACATTAGCATGCTAGCTAACGTTAGCTCACATTAACACACCAGCAAAGTAGGCCTGTGAGCAAAGGGAGCAGCGTGAAGTGAAGTGGAGTAGAGGGGAGTTCAGCGGATTGATATTTAGCACAGAAACGCCAAATTCCTCCAACTATTTGGCCATGGCTAAATAAACCGTGTTGTGAATAGATGTTAGCGTACATGTACACTACTTCCTAAATAAATCCTGGACAAATAACTTCACTTCCGAGTGACTTAGCTACCATTAGTGAACCTGACAAGAATATTGAACTAATCACAAGTGAAACAAAGTGTTTGGTCTGGTCCCAGATGAACTAATCTGGCTGTAACAAGCTAATGACAAGTTTGCGGACTCAGTCATTTGAGTGTCTCATTATGGCCATGTGACGTTTGCTTTACAGCCTGATGTTATTTGTTGCCGTACATCATTTTGTAAACTGCTTATAACAATACTCCCATGTAACTTAACAGTATTTCTGTATCTGTTCTGCAGAGATGGTAACGAAGAGTATATGCTATACATTTATCTAGAATACCACAATGCACCTCCTAATGGGTATTTGTGAGGTTTTCAAATGTTGTATGTCAAAATAAACATTGAAACAACAGAGAAAAAGAAAAAGCAATCAAGATCAGCATTTGTAATTTTAATTCTGCAATGATTTTTTTTTATCATCATCATCATCATCATGAAGTATTTGCATAAGACATAAGCAACAAAGAAATTTAGATTTATACGACATCAAATTACATTGAAACTTGTATAACCAAAATCCCATCTAAATTGTAATTTTCCAAAAATCTTTTGGATTTTGGCCTAAAACATTCAAGGAAAAAAAAATTTTAATGTGAAAAACAAATATAACTTAACTGGTAATAGTTGTTTTATTTTTCCAAAGGTCATATTGGTTAGTGTACAATATGAATTTCGGTCATTTTAAAAATAACCATTAACAAAATTCTGCCACCAAATAAAATAATTTTACCTTGCATTTTTAAATTATACATTAGGACAAGTTGTAGATTTCATTGTTGATAGAATTGAGACCTTTCTCTAGCTAACTAAGCATGTTGTCACTGGTACATTTTTGATACAGAAGTCTAAAGAACAGACTATGTTAATTTTAAAAACTATTTTATGTTCCGGCAAATCCAAATTGAAATAATAAAGCACATCCATTTCCTAACAGGGATTTTTAAAAAAGATAATGAATGGTATACTGTATATGTTTACATCATGTTGGAAGTTAAAACGTCAACCCTCTGTAGCAAATGGGGATCAGGTTTTAGTGGATAATGCAGCAAGGAGTAGCAATATACCTAATGGTGTATATAATCAGCAAAACATAAAGAACCAAAGCGACTCCTTGGTCAACAGCGTCTCTACCACAGTCTGTGTTCAATCTCTATGGTCACCAACTTGTGTGTCCTATACACTTAAATTGACAAAAATGCTTCACTAGCATGCAGTGAAGCTCCACAAAGCTCTGCTAATGAGCCAATATTTGAGCCAGGTGTCTGCAGCAGAGAAACATGAACGAGTTGCAGGACAATGAGGACTATAGTTTGATACCAATGCTCTTCTTTTAAATCAGACACTCGCCACAGCATCAAGTTGTAGGTTTTGCAAAAGATTTTATGTTTTATCGTCTGGATCGAGGTATGCCAGCTTTAAGAACAGCCTGCTGGATACAGGCATATTACTATGGAGATGGTCAAAAACAAAAAAAATGTGTCAGTCTCTTTCTTGCAGATGGAAATGCTGCTTGTGTAATTGCCGTTGTGATAATACATGTTCTTAACAATAGAAAGCAGTGCAGTCAATTTTTGCAGGTCACTTGTAAGCTGTGCTAAGCTAACACCTCTGCTGCCTAAACGCATGCCTCATTTTGTGCGTTCTTGCTCAGTCCGAAAAGGAAAATAACAAAACTTTATGAAGTCAAAAATAACCTTAGTTTTCCTTTTAGGAAGAGAGTCACACAGTGCTGTGTACAAGTATAGTATGTGTTCCAATAAAAAACAATATAAAAAAACCCCTACAGTTCAAAATCAAAACATTAGTGTAATAAAAACATAAAGCAATATAAGTAAATAAAAAATAATATTACAGTTAATTATAACTGAGATTAAAACATTAGAAAAAGACAAGCTATAATCTGGCATTAAAAAGATAGGACTTTAAATTGTTATTGTAAAACGGTTAACTGTTTAAAGTAAAATATTGCCAATTGGCGGTTTATACGTATATCTTCTGTATCATTAACTTCTCAACATCATAAACAAGAATGTGTGAGGGATTACAAATAATTTCGTTCATAAATCAGTGTACATTGCTTTTACAGCTGTTGACATGCATTGTCTTTGAGCGTAGTCCTTAACTACATCATAACCTCAGACTACTTGAACTTTGTTCATGTTTGTTTCTCTGTTTTCCAAGAATCTTTCAAAAGTAGTAATCGGTTGAGTACAGTTCATCTCTCGAAGGTTAGATAAGAATTTACAGCCCCAGCTATTCACACATTTTTTCTGTGGAACATATCTTCATAGTCTTTGTGGAAAATTTGCTTGTTCGCTAATTTAATTTTAATTTTAATTTTTTTATTTTTTTTTAGCATTTCCAAAGTATTCAACAGAAAATGCAGCTTGGGAATGTTAAATACTTTTAACAGAAATGCCCAAATGTAGTCATACTAATTTAGTTGTGCTTCCAGCAAGGCTTGTTGCATACAGTGTCAATAAGCACCTTATATTTAATTCTATTATATTCTACCTTTTCGAGCGTTTCTCTACTCAAACAATTTGTGGGGTCCAACAGGGCTTTGTCACTGTTCCTCTATAATTCACCTTGCATATTTAACCTTAAGGTCATATGATTCACTGGCATAACATGATCATCCTATGCAGATGATACTCAGATTTATCTTTTTGTTCTCAGTGAACTATCCAAATGACGGCACTCTTGAACTTAAGTCTTGGATGACAAGGCTATGAGAGCGACCCACAAGAGTTGTAAGGAATCAACTCTCTGAATTTGAGATGTATTTTAGACTTAATTTAAATATCTACAAAGCATTTTTAAAAAACGTAATCTCCTACCAGCGTCTGCTAATTCACTGACAAGTAAAATCTTTGCTAAAAAGACTTTTATCTGCTATAATGCCAAGTTTGCAGCTGACTGTTTTACTGCCTTTTGTTTCCCTTAACTGATCTTGGATCTGTGAGACATTTCATATCACCAGCCTATATTGCAGCAGTGTATCATCACGGCGAAGGTTTATGGTGTATGTCATCATCAATTTTGTATTATGAGGTGCTGAAATGCAGCCACCCTGCTCACCTTCTCCACTATATCAAATTGCGATAAGGTGCACAGGTGAGCAGAGCATGACATCAGTCTGTGCTCTGGTTGGCAGATGCAAGAGGAGCTCAATAGCTGATAATCTCATCTGAGTCGGCTGTCAATGGGAAAACACTGAGAAGAGTTTCCTTTAATTAATAACAAGAACATTGATAGTTTCTGTTCTCTGGATAGAAACTTTCCAATACTTCTCTTTTTCCACAGTATCATTGTCTATATTGGGTTATGTTTTTATCATGTAAAGCTAGACCTGTCACAATAATCAATAAATTATCAGATAATAAATTAAAACAAGTTCAATAATTTCCTTTGGCATGATTTATCATTTCTCTTTTTAAATTAAATGTTAATTAAAATGTAAAATGTACTGATCTTTTAGAATGTGTTCTTGCATTATTATTTCACCATTACTGTTATATTTCTTAAAAATGGTCTCAAAACAACAATATTATCATTTATCGCAATAACGTCTGGAACAGTTTATCGTCCAGCAAAATTATTTATTGTGACAGGCCAACGTAAAGCACTTTGTTCTGCTTTGTTGCTGAAATGTTCTCGCTGCCTGTGGGAGTATTGGCTCCGATCTGATCAAATTTTAGGTAAAACCAAATGTCTACTTAATTCCTAAATTCATTTAAAAAAATAGACGATTATTTACACTCAGAAATTTGATTTCTAAGTAAGTAGTGAAAATCCAGAATTCAGTTTCTTAAAAATTAAAATATTACTTCAAAAATGTGATTAAATAATTATCTGTATTGCAGACATGTTTGATTTTTTGTGGAAGAATGGTGACTTGACATTTGTTGAGCAGACTGAGTGTCTGCTCAACACTGCTCATTAAGATTCATTCAGAATCGTATTGATTCTGAATGAATCATTAAGAGTTTCACTTTTGAATTGAATTTAAGCACTGAAAAAAATTAAGATGGTAATATTCCGATTTGTTGAGATGTAAGATCCCATGTTGGTCTTTAAGGTCCACGTTGAATAAATGGATTTAAAAAAAACCCTACGGATATGATGAACCCTTCTGTTTTAGTTCAGGCTTGTTGTATCTCTTTAAAATGCTTGAAAATATTATTTACTTTGAGAATTATTCAGTTCCATTTATTTATTTATTTGTCCAGTGGACTCAATTGGCTGAAATTTGAAGTGTAATTGTGCCCTCCATAAAGCGTTTCCGTCAAGCTACGTAATCTGGAATACGTAGCTTAAAAAGATAAACTGCCACTTATTTTGTTTTCCTTGCAGTGAGTAAAATGTATAAACTGAAGTTCTGTTATGGTTCTCGCTGTCTGTAAACATTTAAATACACATAGATCAGCTTGTTTGGACTCGTGCAACTGAACTGACATCCCTTTAATATGGCACTTGAATGTCAAACTGACATCCTGTCTCAATAATTACATTATCTACGTAATGTCATTTTGTTGGAGCACCGTTGCAGAATTTCAGTGCTTCATTAGATGCCAGGTTGACAACAGTTTTGTCCCTGTCACAGTTTTAACTGGTTTCTGTGACAAGTTTGCAATGTCAATGGTTTGCAATGTATTTTTAAGTTTCTTAGGTTTAATTCAATGGTATATGTGATTTATAAATGTCAGTTCTCTTCCTTGTTTTGAGTTCAGAGTACTAATGTCTGTTCTTTGGAATTGATTTGCTCATGTTGTACAGTGCAGCATAATTTTTTCTAAAGTGTATTTTTAATTTGTTTTTGTTGCTAAGTACTGCTTCTCTGGTGCCATTGCGTCTTCACCCATAATCAAAATCTTGGAATCCTTCTGGGATTTTCCACAGAGGACTGATCTTACATTCAGATAAGATTACTTAGTTCAAAATGGAGATTTCTGTGTTAGATCATTATGACTTGCTGGAAATCTAGATTGAGGTCAAACGTGCCTCATTTCAGTTTTGACAAATCTTTACACGCTGTGCTTCTGGTAAAGATGCACCGATGCGTCGCCAGGTTTTTAGAGCTTTGTAAAGGTTGTAGGTGATTTCTCTTGAAGAACAATGACACAAGAAGATGTTAGAAAAGCATTCAAAGGTTGTGTCAAATTCCAGGCCTGCATCCGTAACTCTGCGTTGGCCGGGGAAGTTGCGTCTTTTGTCTGCTATGAAGATCGAAAATGAGCGGCTGTAGGATCTAGGCCCCAGATTGATTTTCACCCTTACCTCTACGTATTTCCTGTTATCTCTTTAAACCTGTGGAAAAGATGGACGCCTTTGGATTTGACCAGCCTTTATTTGCGGCTTTCAACGGATGCAGTCCCTGAATTTTGACACGCCCAAAGTAATTGGTTTGCCCTCCTACCATAAGCGGTCATTGATTTATCATTAAAGGAGCATAAGTTGCTTCGTACCATCTTATATGAGAGCAATTCCTCATGACTCTCACGACTGAGAGGTAAAGGAATTGATGAATCAACAAAACTGGGATTATTCTTGTCCCTAATAATATTCTGTTTTAGATTTAATTGTGGTTTCTTTTAGAAAAAGAAACTATTATTCCACATCAGGTAGTAATCTGAATTATATTTTATTACCGTCTTTCTTGTAAATGTGTCTTAAAAGGTGCATATTAACCATTGGGATTAATTGTTTTTCCGCGTGATGCAGTTTTGGGGCTTGTAACATTTCTTGCAGGTATCGTCTTGTCTTGGGAAGCAGCTGAATTCCTGTGAGGTTTAAGATTATGTTAAAGATAATTCCGCAAGATTTAAACCATCTACTTGCACTTACCTCTGGGAGATGCAGGTTTGATTTTGATTTTTGAAAAAGTGAGTACCAAATGTTGTAACATAGAAAATTGAGGAATTAGTCTGGCAAGATCCTTTTTCTACTGTCAAACACTTAAAATCTTTAGAGTACATTTTGTTATAGGATGTTTATGAAACCGCTATAAAACAAAGGACCAATCACACAACCTTGTGCCAATTCATGGTTTCCTGCTTCAAAGTTCAGTAATTCAACTCTCAGTATGTCAGAACCATTCAGAACATCACAACGAGATGTTCTGTTCCCTGGGCTGCTTCGGACGCGCTGGTGAAACGTGACTCTGAGTCTCCTCTCACTATCCCACCGGCTTCCCAGGGGTTGTTAGTTTAATGCTGCATTCATGTGGTTCCTTTTTATTGGGTAAACATGCAGAAATGCCGTATGGTCACGTCAAAATTATCTGGCATTTTTTTGTTGGATATTTTAGTCAAAAATATTGAATTTAAGACCTTAAACCTAACGTGTCTTGGGGAGGGAGAGATTAAAACAAATAATTTTATTGTTTTTCCAAAAGAAAATGGTAATATAATAAAAATGGCTGCTCATCAATTAATTCTTAATTGATTCGTGAGATCACTCATTAATCATTGACTTACATCTGACGTAAAAATGGTAGAAAAATATTTGAAATATCGGTTATTGGCCATAACAGAAATATTAATATTGGAAATTGATATTGGCTCACATTTTCATATTGGTGCATCCCTAGTAAACCAGAGATGAATAATTATCCCCCAAAACTCTGCTTTGTGCATCGGTTTGTGCATATTTCACATTTTAAAAATGCCCTGCAAATCTGTTTGATGTGCTCTTTTTTTGTCACCAGCTTATTGTATAAAAATGTACCGAAAAACCTACAATGTCGAAAACTATTAGAAGTAAATTGTGGCCTTTTTTTTATTCTAAAATTTGGCATTAATTTGTTTTAAATGTCAGCTTAATGGCTCTGCTCTCTGTGTGTAGACGACTGTCGTTCAGCCTTTTCTTCCAGGTTTGCTTTAGCTAGTTTAGAGCGACGGCTCGTATTTTCTGAGCAGCGTTTGGATCCTCTGCAGCATTATGTAATCTGTGACGTTCCGCTTCTCTCTTGAAATGCTTTTTTTGGCGGATGCGAGTTTTGCTCGTTGGTGTTGGTTTCGGCCTGCGGTTGCAACACTGGTGACAGCAGTGACTGAGCCTTCCTCGTTCTCCTCTGGTGTTTTCTGGGGTTTCTGTCTTTGTACATGTCTGTTCGCATGATTTCCCCTCGCTCTAAAGGTATTGTGAGCAGCCAGTGAAACCTCACAGTATCTGTGTGTCTTTAGCAGCCAGCCTGACACCTTTCTGGTTCTGTCGGCTGCAACTGCTTTAACGGACGGATGATGCAACGACCCGCTCCTCTCGCTAACCAGCAGCTGAGTGTGCGCGCCTCTTTTTAGGAGTGTGAGAGAGAGACTTTTGGGAGAAAGAAGGGTGGGGAGGGGGTGTTGCTGAATGAAGCTCAGGCTGGATGTTTGCACTGTAGGGTGGGCGGTTGCTAGGCAGTGGCAGTGTGTTTGTTTTATTTTTAGAGCGAATCACAGCTGGTCAATGTTACAGAATTGTCTTTCTCTCATACGTTGCACGTGAGAGCAGCTCCACATTTACTAAACGACACTAAAAACTTGGGGCAACATCAAACGGCGAGCCTGAGAATACACTTTTTTTCTTTCTTTCTATAACCGTGCGACAGGAAGGCGGCAGAAGTATGAATGGCCCGTCCCTGCTGTCTCACGCTGGTCGTGAAATGTAAGCCGACCTGCCGTATTTATAGAGCATCTTTTTCTCGCACACAGACCGTGACGGTGCACACATGCACAGACGCACACAAAGCCGAGTGTCCTGCTTTCTCAGGACACTCGGCGTCCTGAGAAAGCAGCCGGAGTCACTCCCTGCATGTAACGGCCTTTTTTGGGCACACGCTTGTCATGGCGCAGTCATGCTCATGTGGGAAGTGAAGCTCTGTGAAGAATCAGGGCGGTTTGATTATTGTTTTTGTTATTATTATCATGCTTTTTTATAGACTTCCTGGTCTTAGTATTGCCAAGCAAGAACTCTTACTTCTTCTGCATAAAACACAAAATATTTTTACCAATTGGTAACAAGAGATGCCAAAAACCCTGATTGCTTATTTGGTTATTTTTCAAGCCTAACATTTTATTAGCATTCTTACTGGATAGTAAATTGTATTGGACCATTCTTCAGTTTGCCACAAATTCACTTTGATTGTGATCAGGAGGAATAAATTTTATATTTTTACTTATGTAAAAAAATAGGTTAATGCTTTGAAGCTAAATTAAGTTATCTTGTGATTGTTTAATTTTCTTCTGGATTCAAACCCACAAACTCAATCACATAATCTGCATATTTATTTGATTCCCATTTTTAGAATAAAAAATTCTGAATCTTCTTCAGATTTGTTAACATTGTTTTTTTTTTGTTGTTGTTGTTAATATTGTGATGTTATTACTGTTGTTTCGCCAAAAGTATGAAATTAGCTTTTAGTTGTTTTTGTTTTTTTCAGATGTGAATACATTTATTTAATACAATTTAGATACAACAGGACATATTTAAGCCCAACTGTTCACACCTGGCATTAAAATCCAGATTATATAATGGATATATATTCATCCCATTACTAGTGTTTGTAATATTCATATTGCAAAGGACTGTTTAGAGAGCAATAATTGTTAGCTAGTATCTTCCATGTATCACAGACTTGCATACTATTGTAATATTCATCCGGTTGGATGGAGCCTCATGGCAGCAGATGCTCACAATAAACACAAATCTCATTAGAAACAGAGAAAAAGCCTCAAATCACATCTGATGTCCTCATTGGAATATTTAACGATATTTTCACCATCGTAAAAGCTTCTAATATTGTGCTGCCGTAGACAGTTTTCAGCCTGATAAACTCTCACTTTTAACTTGCTGGTCAAAAACAAACAAAACAAAAAAATATATATACATTTTTTATCATTGCTACCATGTCCAGACAGTTGAATATGAAGTGGTGCTTATGTAAAAAGACATGTTTATTTGGTGTTGTAGTGTTTTTCAAATGTTTCTATAAATTAGGGGCATCAAACTCATTGTCATTTTGGACAATGAGTCCAAAATAAAAAATCTGAATGTTCTTAAAGGGGCGGTTGTGCCAGAATATATTGACAAAACCAATTATAAACTATCAATAAATAGCTGTTCTTCCATGATTTTGATCGTTTTAGTGTTCCTTGGGATCAAAATTATAGATTTTGTGCTACCAATTTAGAAATGTTAGGAATTTTTACAATATTTGCGCTAATGTATGATGTTGAGTGTAACTTTTTATTACTTGTTTTGAGAAAATTTGCAGTAAAATCAGGAAAAAAATTTGGAGATTTGTTGATTTTGTGTGAATTTTGCAGATTTGTGAAAAACTGGAAGAGACTTATTGATGTAATTTTGGAGCCACGTAGAAAGCTACAGCGGGCCAGATTTGGTCTCCGGGCCTTGAGTTTGATACAGGTGCTGTAAATCGTCACACAAACCCCAAATAGAGGGATTTAGACGGTTGTTTTGTTCAGGCAGACTTTTATTAACATTTAGTTTTAGAAATCTGGTCTCGGGCTGGTTTCAGAGAGAGGTGTCTTTCTGTGCTCCCCTCTGTCTGTTTCAAACGTTCTCAGCAGCGTTTTTAATTTATCTGTAGAGACGGAGGCGATTTCCAAATTCAAAAGGGGCCCCTTTGCAGCTTCTTGCTTGGTGTGATTGTAGTTCTGGGCCTCTGGTGCTCCAGGTCGGCTCCAGCGCTGCCAGGATCACTGCTTCTGTCCACAGTTCATCTGGAAAGTATTCATAGCACTTCCCCTTTTCCACATTTTTACAGCCTTAATCCAAATTGTATAAATTGACTTTTTTCCTAAAAATTCTACGCACAAATGTATGACAGTGTGGAAATGTATCAAAATAGAAAACCAAGAAATCATATTTGTTTGAAAGTTTGTTTACAACAAAGTTGTCAAAGTAGTGATAACTTTTTAAGGAGTTTTTGTTTTTTGTAGAAATCTTAAAAAGTCATCACAAAACTTTATTAATTAAGCACATTATGTTTATGAACACTGCTGTAATTAAGTTTTTATAAACCCTGAAGTTGCCTCAAGTAATAGCTGAGAAGCCATTTGGAAAGTCTCTCTTTTTTCTTTTTCTTTTTTTTTTCTTTTTTTACCATAGAGATGATTATATAAAACACATACCTGGACAATAAAACACGCAGTGGAAACATTTCCAGTCATGAATCTGCTTTACCCGAGCCCAGAAATCCACATTGTAGAAGCGGAGAGCGATCATTTTGACAGAGAACAGGACACAAGGTGTATAGACAAAATCTGGGATGTTCTTCAGAAAGCCACTCCTATTGAGTGATTTAAGAATGCAAAAAAAATTATATAAATCTCTAAGCAGGCATGATTTAAAGGATAAAAGTTTGTGGATTGTAAATAATTTTATGCAGTTTAGACAGTTCTGTGCAGAAAGATTTGTTTCTATGATGTTCAGACGTGGAAGGAGCAGCATTTAGGATAAGAACAATGCATGAAATTCACTGAAGCACAAATCTACTTGATATTGGACTCAAAAATCAAGTGTAGGGCTGAAAGAATTCATTGAATTAGTTGTGATGAATCGATAATTGTTTCATAATCAACTAACGGGAGTACACAGACTTGGCCATTTGCTGAAAGTACAGCAGTTAAGCCAAAGCTGCACAAAAGATATACATATTTTTGATTTAAGATAAAAAAAAATAATAATAATAAAAAAAAAAAAACAACAAAAAAAAACAACCTTTGTCTGTTTTATACCCAAAACAGTAGTGGCAGTTTCAGCTTCACTAGGTGCAAATTATGTAAAATAAAAAAAAATAAAAAATATATCTCCTCTTGCTAGCCAATAATCCAAAACATATTCAATGCACTTAACACTGTATTGATGTTAAGTCAAGCAGAAAAGGCCGAGCTTTCCACTTGTTGATGTTGGAAGTATTTTTGTAGCTGCAGATTCATCCTTTGCTGCAATTAATCAAGCGTACATGAAAGGAATGCTTTATTATTTCTGGCAATAAAACGTTTACTTTCTTTTTTTTTTTTTTTTTTTTTTACAGAAAGGACTTAAATTATTTGTTTGCATAATCTTTTTCAAACATTATATAAAGAGTTTGTAAAAGAAAAATGTGCAGAATGTGCTAATTTTTAAATCAGTTCATCATCAGAATAATCTATAGCTAAAATAATCGCTTTGTACATGTATGTTTACGGCACAACGGTGTTTTGGTGAAACTGACTCGGATTTTAAAATCATGTCTTTGCAGGCGATCGTATAAAAGTTTTCCTCACCGTTTTTCCTCCTTTGTTCTCCAGTTGTAGGCAGCGATGGGTGCGTTCCTGGACAAGCCGAAGACGGAGAAGCACAGTGCCCACGGCGACGGAAACGGGCTGCGCTACGGTCTGAGCTCCATGCAAGGCTGGCGGGTGGAAATGGAGGACGCCCACACGGCGGTGGTGGGCCTTCCCCACGGACTCACCGACTGGTCTTTCTTCGCCGTTTACGACGGCCACGCCGGCTCGCGGGTCGCCAACTACTGCTCCGGGCACCTGCTGGAGCACATCCTGTCAGGAGGCGCCGAGTTCGGATCGGGGCCGGGCTCCGTGGAGGGCGTGAAGGACGGGATCCGCTCGGGCTTTCTGAACATTGACGAATACATGCGCAACTTCTCCGACCTGCGGCAGGGCCTGGACCGCAGCGGGTCGACAGCCGTGTGCGTGCTGCTCAGCCCCACTCACCTCTACTTCATTAACTGCGGCGACTCGCGGGCTGTGCTGTGTCGAGACGGAAAGGTGGGCTTCTCCACTCAGGACCACAAGCCCTGCAACCCCCGCGAAAAGGAGCGCATCCAGAATGCTGGCGGCTCGGTCATGATCCAGAGGGTAAACGGCTCCCTGGCGGTGTCGCGGGCTCTCGGGGACTACGACTACAAATGTGTGGATGGTAAGGGCCCCACGGAGCAGCTGGTGAGCCCGGAGCCGGAGGTTTGCGTGTTGGAGCGGGCGGCCGAAGGAGACGAGTTTGTGGTTCTGGCGTGCGACGGAATCTGGGACGTCATGTCCAACGAAGAGCTGTGTGATTTTGTACGATCACGATTATTGGTTTGTGAAGATCTGGAAAAGATCTGTAACTCGGTGGTGGACACCTGTCTTCATAAGGTAAGG
This sequence comes from Poecilia formosa, assembly GCF_000485575.1. NCBI lineage: Eukaryota > Metazoa > Chordata > Actinopteri > Cyprinodontiformes > Poeciliidae > Poecilia > Poecilia formosa. The sequence goes on from NW_006800075.1 coordinate 805,201, forward strand.
AGTTTTTAACAATTAATATCTGCTCCTATTGAATACAGAGCTTTGCTTTCACTTGAACGTACGTCTGTCACAATAAGCAATTAATTAATCACATTATTATGAGCTTGATCATTTATATTCTGGTCATTGATATTTTTTGAAGGGCAGTTTTTGTTACAGGGACCTTGTAATCCATGTTATGAATAGTTTTTGTTGGTTTTTGTTCCTTTTTATTTTTTATTTTTGGTTGCAGACTTTTAATTTGGATATATAAGCCTCAAGAGCAGCGCAAAAAAAATGTCACAATGGGACAGCGAGGAAGCGGAGGGTTTTCCCCATCAGACCACCAATTTCCAAAACCAAACAAATATATTTAAAAAAAAATGTGGTAAAAACGCACCGGATCAGTGGGATCCCACATCCACACAAACTCGAATGTATTTTCTTGAGATTTTATGTGAACCTTTCCCATTCAAAGAGCAACAAACTTTTATTATTTTCCTTCCACTTCACCACAAACTACGTTGCATCAAATCCCAACAAAAACAAAAAAAACATGACATTTTGTCTCTGTAATTTGTGAAAAAGTGTGAAAAGTATGAATTATTTTACAACTCACAGTGTCTTGGGATAAAAGTTTATGTAGAAAGAAATTTGCATAGTTTCTATCGGACCATACCTCCTTATTTAATAATCCTAAAAACGGGAATCTCCTGGAAATAAACAGTTTGTTTGTTGACTGAACCATCTGGGAGGACGTTTATCACCTGCATTCCAGCTTAAATTATACACACCACCCTGTTCTTCCTAGTTCCTGTCCACATCTTGGACGTTTCACTGTCCACGTGTCTTTAGCTTTGCGTCCTGGGCTCTCCAAGAACCAGCAAGCGTAGAGCAGATGAGTTATTTTTACCTTACTGGATGGGTTATCTCAAGTATCAGCCACACAGGCATAAATCTGCTCTGCTGTCGCTACCTTTTGTGATGTATGTGAAACTGGACACCTTCAGAAATCTACTGTGACCACACCGAGTCCTTCGGTGTGGTGAGAAGTCGACGCCTTTGGTTTTTTGGGAGGCCGGGAGGATTTTTTGCTGCTTTGGGCTCCATCTTCCGTCGCTGTTTGTCTTGAAAAAGGCAATTATGATGATGTCTAGTTTGTGTGTTTATTATCTTGAAGACTTTGAAACATTGAAAGGCATTTGTGAAGCTTTTCATTATAAAACTACAGGTAAAAAAAAAATAACTGGTCCACATCTCTACAGTATATCAACATTTACTTTTTCATAACTTTGTCGACAAATTATGATTTCCAGTTATGGTAAAGCTCTGACCTTTTTATTCTCAGTGATCTTTAAGAACTGTAATATAAAAAGGACATAAGAGCAACATTTAAAACCACAGGATTCTTCTAGTTTCACAGAAAAACAAAATGAAACTCCTTAGGAAAAAAAATAGTAACGTAACCTCAAATAATTTAAATGTTGAAATAAATATGAGGTAATCAAAACTAGAAGTTGGCTAGATTCCTGATGATTCCCAATTTTTATTTTTGTTCTTGGTCTGTAAACAAGTCTACACACATACGGGTAATTCTGCAACACCTTCGTTTTCTGTTTTATTCAAAACTGCAACCTTTATTATAACTCTTTAGTTTAAACTAATAATTTGTATCTATTAGGAGGCTAAGAAAATTTGACAGATTTCAGTGAAAGTCTGTCAACAGGTTCCTCTCTTGTTCCTCATGTCTTTGCGGTGTAATTCATTAAGTTGATGGTAGGCCCGACGCGATAAACGATAAATCAATTAATCGCACGATAAATTAAACCTATCGACCTCATTTTAATTATCGGCTTTATAGTCTCTTCCTGCCTTTTCTTCTTTCTCTTGATGACACTGAATGAAAAAGGCTCAGCTCCGGTGCTCTCCACTGACCCTCCCTTCCTCATTTCCTTAGTGTAATGTCCAGCGCACACTACACGAGTTGTCGGCCGACTGTCGGCCCATTTTCAAAACCTGAGAGACACATTAGCCGACAGAAATCCTAGGTATAACGGTTCGATCGTGCCGTGTGATGTCCAGCCACCTGGGCACAAAATAATGTCTACAAGTCCAGTTAACTAATTTTAAAATCAGGCATTAATCAATGCTTTACTAGAATCTACCTGTGATGCATGTGGCTAGAGTCGGCGTAAAGTCATGACTGAATGAAAATCATTGTAACCTATTTATGTCACGTTAACGAAGAACAACTGAAAACTTACCGGGTTTATCAACTGCGGTAGCAATTTGGCTCCAACTCCTCTCCTTGTCATTTCTATATTCTTTGCACTAAATGTGAAATAAATATTAATGTTGTTTCCACATATCATCTCCGATGTCCACTGGACTTCGGGTTGCGCCGTGTCAGCTGTTTGGGATTCCCCTCCGTAATTTCCCCTCAGAAATCACCAGGAGAATCCGCGCTTTCTGATTGGCTACTTGTCACATTCAACGTTAAGCTCCCAGTCGAGGAAACCTCCTGATTTAGATCGGAGCGGCCACGACGATCTACTGTAACTCACCACACACTGCAGGATGATTGGTTACGAAATGAGAATCTTAGATCGGCCAACGATCTAAGATTGTCATAAGGGGAAATTAGGGGCAAAAAATCGTGTAGTGTGAACTATTGCATTAGGTAGTCGGATGTGCCCATCTTCTCTATTTAAATCTAGTAATTACTGAAGGGCAATATAGTATACAGACTTCATAATCTGCACTCTTTTGGTTGAATGCAGTATTTATTTCCACTTTGGCTTTATGTTGTTTACTTTTTATTCAAGTACGTTTTTTTGTTAATGGAGACTGAGAATCCATTTTGTTTTTTTGTTTTGTTTATTTAGTTTATTAGTTCCAGTGTTATGTGTTCTTTTGAAAATAAAGTGCATGTACCTATAGCAGGAAATCACATGCATTATTAGTCATTTCCATGAAATGAGTGTCAAAAGGTCTTGAAACAATTTTGCTTATCGCAATAATTTTTTAGACAATCGCTCAGCAAAATTTGTTATCGTGACAGGCCTAGTTGATGGAAAAGAAACCTAAATTTCTTAGGTTTAAGAAACCTAAGAAATTTAGGTTTCTTAAACTTAAATTTAGGTTTAAGAAACCTAAATTTCTTTAGGTTTAAGAAACCTAAGAAATGTAGGTTTCTTAAAAAAGAAACCTAAATTGCTTTGCTCAATAATAAAACAAATTCTGTTGTTCAAAAATGCTTAATTTACTCCAGCGGGAAATTAAATGTTATAACTTAAATGATCCAAGTATCTTCAATGAATCGTGGAAGGATCTCTGGTAGCAGTCAGTGTCGAAACAAATCCAAAAAGGCTTCTGCCCGAAGACTGTTGCTGTGTGACAGTCTCATGACTATCATGATATTCCTCACCAGCACAATCAGTCGTTTGCAGTCACTGCTAACCCACCTCATTTGCTTTTGCCACTCCCCTTTAAATTGTCTGCACGGAGATTTTATGCAACTGTGGACATTTATGATGCTGGTTACATTAAAGCGTAGCACTTCCACATAATTTTAGTTGTAGCTCTCAAAACGTGCCACAGCCTGGCACAGATTAAATGTCGGCTTTAGGGAGGGGTTGCCGCTGCATGCCACTGTTAAGAAGGAAGCTATATCGGATTTGAGAGGCAAGACAAAACAAGAGCAACATTGCAAAACAGCATTTAGAAGAACATCTCGTTTTTGTTGTTTTTAATAACCTGTGAAAAACCAAAATCGTAATTAGGAAAAACTGGACTAACTCGTGTCGTAGACGGAACGTTTTGTCTCCTGGTGTCGATTGCCTCACATTCACTGGTTCTGGGTTGTTTTATTTTCCATGCAAGCAGAGAAAACTCCCAGTCAGGTTCAGTGAACCAAAACCCTGCTATTAAAGTTTTCTGTTTGCATTTGCATAGTACAAACTTTACCCCATGAATCTGAGTTTGTCTTCTCTCTGTCTTTGTTTCTGCAGGGAAGCAGAGACAACATGAGCGTGGTGTTGGTGTGTTTGCCCGGAGCGCCTAAGATCTCAGAGGAGGCCATGAAAAAAGAAGAAGAATTGGATAAATATCTAGAAACGCGTGTTGAGGGTCAGCATTTCAAACACACTCGTCCGCAGAGATGCACGTTATTTTGAATTGCACTTGTTTTAAGCCGCTCTACTAATCATTGCTGACGCTACACTCAGTCATCTAAAAGAAAAATATAGCAACAAAGTGACAATTCATATAATTGAATACATTTTTAACAACTTTAAATAAAAGGTACTGATTTAATTACCGTCTTACGTCACACACAGAAACTCATCTGCCAGCTATGTAACTCCACAATGCGCTCCGCGATCCGTCTGTTGCGACGGGGATTTTCCTGTTTGTCCGTAAAGCTACGCTTACGTCAGTCCACTACAGCGCAGCCGCCCGCAGTGGTCAGCCTGTCCGCTCACCTCTTCCCCGCCGTTCGCGCTGAACCAGGAGGAGAAAGGCTGCTCTACCCCAAGCATCGCGTCAGTCAACTTAAAGATGCTTATTCATCCCCTGAAAAGCAACAAAAACCCAGACATTATCATCAATCAATAAATTCCTCCCAGACCAAACTGAAAAAAAGTGAACGTTCTGCTGCTAGCACTTAGCAACAACTCATAGGCGGACGTGACGGCGTTCCCCAACACAAGTAATGACCCGTCCGGAACACGGTGCGCTAAATAATAAAACATAATTTAACGAAGATTCGAGGCGGATAAATTTTCCTTGAGGAATTTTAATAATCGAGCTAATCGCATCATTCGAGGAATCACTGCAGCAGAATAAGAACATTCTGCTTAGAAATTTTGAGCTGATGGCGTTTAAACAGAAATAAGTAAAATTGTATAAGATCAGCCTCCTATACCAAACTTCACAGGCAGCAAGTGTTTTTCTAAACATCAATTTAGCACAGTCACACTTTTGTGAGTGTACAACCAATTTCTTTCCCTTATTGTTTTATTGATTGATTAGCCTTCATGGGGGCTAAATCGTACACCTGACTTGTGCAATATAACCTCAGCAAAATGACCACAACATCTGGCCTTACTGTGTCCAATCTGCTTCTTTTGCTTGCAGAGCTGCTGGGAAGCTGTGGGGAGGACGGAGTCCCTGACCTGGTGTCTGTCCTAAGGACTATCGCCTCAGAAAACATCCCCAACCTTCCGCCTGGTGGAGGCCTGGCCAGCAAGTAAATATAACTGAGCTGCATGTTACGAACACACACATCAGATCAGGAGTAGACGCAGCCTTGACTGTCCACGTTTTAGGTTTGATTACTTAGAAAATTGGCCTCAAATTGATGAATAAACAATGAAATTCTCTACACTTTTCAAAACACCAGCTGGCAAATATCGATGTATTTCTGCTAATGCATCCAGTTAATAATACATCTATAGAATAGGCCTGTCACAGTAAACAATAAACCATTTAATCGCATGATAAATTAAAAGAAACTCAATCGTTTTCTTTTGCTTGATTTATCGTTCATCTCTTTTCTCTTTCTTTTTACCAAAAAACTGGATGATAAAAGTCTTCAGTCTGGTGGTTTGGCTTCAACTAGCCCTTCTTTGAAATAAATTTTGTATACAAAGACTTCATAATTCACTTTATTTGTTGTTTTACATTGTTTTCTTTATTTATTTTGGATATTTAAAGTGTCTTCGAGTTCAATCTTTAAACATTTATTAGAATTTAAAGGTTACTGATCCTTGAGAATGTGTTCTTACATTATTGTGCTATATTACTTGAAAATGGTCTCAAAACAATATCATCATTTATTGCAATAACTTCTGGGACAATTTGTCCTCTGGCAAAATTTATCGGGACAAGCCTACTATGGAATTATTGCTAATATTTTGTTCGATATTAACAAAACAAGCGAATGCAGAAGTGCTTTTTTTCCCTTAAGGAATCTATTAAATTAATTTGTGTTTAATCAAAATTGGTGATTTTCAGCATTTGAAATGATTAAATCCCGATTGATAAATCTGTGAATATGAGCTCCTACAGAAGAAAACTCGTTTTAGAAGTTACAGATGTTGAGTGGGAATGTATTTTTATGTATATGCTGGATTATTTTTTTGTGATAGCACAACACAAAGTAGCGTAGAACATTGAAGAGGAAGAAAAATATGAATAATTTTCCACTTTTTTTCGTGAATAAAAGTCTGAGAAGTGTGGTGTGCATCTGTATTCTCCCCACCTGAACCAACGCGTTGCCTTCCACTTCAAAATTAAGCTCTACCTTGTGCTGGTTTATCACAAAACATCCATTGAAGTCTGAGGTTTCAACCTGACAAAAGTGTTTAAAAAAATGCAAAGGATGTTTAAAACTGATGGTTTTGCATCAGCATGTTGGTGATTTAGGTAAAAAGTGAAGCGATAAACAAGGTGGTTGTCGTTCTGAGCAGAACACGGGCCAAAAGCGACGTGGCTCCGCATTTTCAACTGAGAGTTTTACTTCCATTAACCTCTCAATCAATACACATTAGTGAAGAACGAACAGAGGCTGCATTATGTTGGGTGACGTTCTTCCCCACGGACCAATGTGTGTGTGCTTGTTTTCTGTCTGCAGACGCAGTGTTATCGAGGCGGTGTACAACAAACTGAACCCTCACAGAGAAGAGGAAGGGGTGAGTTTAATGTTTTCTAAATTACCTTCCAGCTCCACACCCCTCCAAACACACGCCCACACCCACACACACAAAACAGGACATCCATCTGTGTGCAAGTGTGTGCTGTGTGTTTGTGCTGCACTCTGAATGAGATTTGAGCAAAGATGGGTGAAATTAAATCATCCGTCTCGCTTCTATGATCAATATTGAAACAAAACGCGCACAAAGTCCTTTTGTAAGCCTTCTGAATTTTTCATTTACAATCAACATGAAAGTCGTGACACACTGAGCTGATGGTCGGTTGTTGGGAACACTGAATGTTTTTGCCGTTCGATTCATCATCGTCAGTCTTGTCGGACCAGCACGGTGTATTTAGAGTCTCTTAGCTCTCAGCTAAGTCCACAAAGCACAAAAAAAAAAATAAAATTCAAAGCAATAAACTGAAACTGCTTCTACCGGGGTGTAGCGGTGCAGATATTTGTGCTAAAAATGTTCTGTGCCTGCTCGGTAAGCGTCTTTAACCAGGAAATATGGAAATATGTTTTATTGTTTGTACGCGGAACTAAGTGCACTTTGCAAAAAGCAGCACCAAAACAAAACAGACAGTCCTCTCTGGGCTAACTAACCTTTAGCTAATGTTTAGCTCAGCTATGTGGGAATATTAAGGATTTTCATGCAGCTGCAGAGGAGAAAGAAAGTGAACTGAAACACAACTTTGTCAGCATGCACTTCTTGAATCAGCTAAAGTTCAAATCCGGCTTCATGGAGCATTCAGCCTGTCCAAAACGCTGCACAGCATACGAGACGCAGCAACTGACTTGTGCCGTTTCTAGACCTTCTGACCAGAAGGGATTTCTCAACAGCTTTATTTTTACGGCCCATTTAAGTACATCCAGTAAACTGAACTGTCTAAATATCAAAACAGCACTAAAGTGGTTTAGACTTGTTTTATTCTCAAATGTCTGCACAGTCGTATTAAAAAGAAATCGTAAACACTGTTGACCATTTTCAAATGGTTTTATTGTTATATAGTCAAAACAAATCTGTCAGTTTTGCAATGACCACCTTTTGTTTCTCTTGACTGATGCAAACCAAAAACATACAAAACTATGACTTTAAAACAAAAGTATGTATCAAACATGGATTTTTGTGTACTGGTTCACCATGAGTTATATCCAACTTCGCTGAAAACATGTTGTATATTTAAGAAAATTAATTTCTGATAACTTTACTTCAGTCAATTAGAGATTTAGTTGTGTTTTTATCAACACGAAGCATGTGGTGACAGTAGGAAGCCTCTATTCTAACAGGAAGAAATCTGCAGCATAAACCTTCATCTGCAGTTGAAAGAGGGGAATGAGACAGAAAAAAAAAAACATGCAGGACTATTTGTGGTCCAGCAATGCCTGTGTCAAAAATAAAAAAGAACACAGGAGTGTTTTTTATGAGAAAGTTGAGTTAAAAGCAGAGGTAGGAAGCAGACATGGGTAAACATGGACGCCAGCAGTACTTCCTGTGAGGGTAAACAAAGAGAGTAATCAGTTAATTGGAGCAATGTCTCTGTTATTGACTTCACCCAGGAAATAGACATGGATAAACACTGAACCATTAGACCAGGTGTGTTTTCTATCCAAAGGAAAAAACTGATGAGAATGACAGAAAATATTTCCAAGACACATTCTGTCTCCTAAGAGTCGGTGTGTGACAGCTTGAGGTTTAAATTATCTTCTGGCGTTTTGATTATAACATTTTTTCATGTTCTAATGGTTATATTGAGACGAAGCAGAAGTAAAAAGAACGTCTCGTTTTTAATTTGTAAAATTAGATGGCGTTTGGGTCAACTTTATAGTAACAACATACAACATGCAAAATCTACATTTATTGTGTAATGCATTTCACTAAATTAGTGAAACAAATCAGTTAATTTATGTTAGTCCATTTCACACATCACATTTATTTCTGTTATTCTAACTTTGACTTTTAGCCAAAGAAAACACAAAATTCCTTTTCCCAGACACAAAAATATAGTTTTTTTTTTTTTGTTTGTTTGTTTTTTTATGCAGAACTGCTATGTTGTAGCATCGAGTGGAAAACCATCAGAGCAGCATATTAATGGAAGGTTTAGTGGAGGACAAACTGCTTTGGAAAAAGTTGGACAATCTACAAAGACAATATGTTTTAGGTCTGGCCTCATCTAGCATGAATTACTGCATCAACGCTTCATCTTCCTCTTACGCATAAATTATCTTTGGGGTTTAGATCAGGCGTGTTTATTGGCCAGTGAACTTCTCTAAAGTTTCCTGACAAACGGCTGCACTGACTTTTCTTTGATAAGGCCAACGGCAGCTGGTGATGATTCGGTTCCCCAAAAATCTACTCTTCCTACAGACTTGATTAGGTTTTGCTTCACAATCCTGCTGGATGTGCACTTTTTTTCTTCTTCAGTTTTTCCTTCCACTCAACCTTCTATTAATATACTTGGACACAGTGATCTGTGAACAGTCAACATGGAAGCTTGGAAGTTTGCTACTTTATTTTGAGTCGTATGAAAAGGGGAAAAATGCATATTATACATTGCAGCAAAAACACACATTCTTACCAAGTATTTTTATTTTTGTTTCTAGCGCAAATATCGTAGTAAACTTGAATTAAGACAAACTAATTTAAAAGTAACTTATCGTCAAGATATAGGAGCTTGTTTTAAGTATCTAATTCCTTAATATTGGCGGAAAAAATACTCGTACGTTAGTTTTGACTTATTTCAAGTGTAACAAGATATTTGCACTATAATTGAGTCCATATTTACTTGGTAAGATTTTGTGTTTTTACAATGTAATTGGTAAAAATGGATCAAAGAAAAATATACATACACATCCACTTACACACTGCAAAAACAGAAAATCTTACCAAGTATTTTTTCGTCTTGTTTCCAGTGCAAAAATCTTAGCATACTTTAAATAAGACAAATTAACTTCAAAGTAATTTTTTAACAATGTATAGAGGTTTGTTTTAAGTAAATAATTCCTTAATACTGATGCAAAAGTACTAGCTCAATTGGCAGATTGTTTCATTATAACATGACATTTTTCCCTGGTTATAAGTTAATTTATCTGCCAGTGCAACAGGTACTTTTTCATCATTATTAAGGAATTATTTGCTTTAAAAAGCCTCTATGTCTAGCTAAAAACTTGCTTCTCAGTTAGTAGATAAGATTTTCTGTTTTTGCAGTGCACGCAAATATTTACAATAAATTTTCTGAGTCATCCAGTTCATGTTAAATATAATATATTTAAACATAAACAACAATGGCTTTAGCACGAAAAGCAGAAGAAGCTTTTTTTCAATTTTTGAATTGAATTAGTAAAACAAATGAACTTTTTGATGATATTTCGATGCACGTGTACAATCATTACATCGACGACTTCATTTCGATGAAAAGTGTGTGTGAAAAAAATCTTTTACTTTCCTCTGGGGTGCCCCCTCTCCCAGCTAAAGCTCGACACCGGGTCCGACCAAAAATCAGCTGTTGTGTGCCTGCTTGTTGGATGAAATGAATGCTCTTATGTGTTTGAACATGGAGGCTGTGTCTGACGCTGGCGTGTCGCCTCAGGGGGGAGGAGAGGAGGAGGAGGATAAGGAGGAGAGTGAGGAGGGAGGTGGCAGCACAGCAGCTCATCTGATGGAGGCTCTGCGGCAGTTCCGTCTCCACCACCGGGGGCAGTATCGCACAGTGCTGGAGGAGTCTCTGGCCGCCTACCATCTGCGAGGGGAGGGCACTGTCGAGGGCGCCGGGGAGATCAGGAGGACCTCTGACGACGGCGATGAAGAAGAGGAGCAGACCGACTCCCCGCGCTCGCCCCCGCCCTCGCCCGCTGCTGTGGAGGCGGAGGCCGGCCAAGATGCCCCAAAGCCTGATATCTCCTCTGACTGAGCGCGCAGCCAATCATCCACCCTCCTCCAGGGATGACCTCACTCCTCTTTCCCCAGCCACAGACCTTGACTAGGCAGATTGGCCATTGTTTTGTTAATTTTCTCACTAATTAAAAACATTTAATAATCATATTAAAATAAAAGCAGCCTTTCTGTGTATTCAAATTCTGTTTCCAACTCTCCACCGTTTAAAGAAGAGTCTGTTTCCTTGTTTTGTAGAAACCAGTCAACCGTAATATGTTGGTTGTTGCTGAAATCAAAGTGAAACTTCCCAGTGCTTACTTTGGGCTTACATTCTTCCTCCCTCCTCCTCTTCCTCTGCTCTCCTTCTCTTTCCCTCACTCCATGATTGACTCAGAACACACAGTTTGTCTCTTTGCACACCAGAAAATGAAATTATTATATGAATAAGTGAGTAAATGTAGCTCAGAGCGTCCGAACAAAAGCTTTAGGTGGAAAAAACGTGAAAACTGATTTGTTTGCAGATGCATTTTATGTGTTCGTAGATCTTATCTGCCCTCATCGACCTTTGACCTTCTCTTAATCCAAACTACCGGGAGGGCGAATGCAGATACCTGGTTAGAAGAAAAAAAACGAACAAAACAATTTACAACACATATAATGCCTTCAACATTTATTAGCACCCCTTGGTGAAGATGTGTTTAAAAGATTTAAAGTTTTTAGAAGGAAGTTTTTAATAAAGCGCTTGGTTTTCTACTACATTTCATTAGATTGAAGCATTTAGAAAGATGCCTGTTCATTTTTGCACAACAATCATCCAGAAACTTTGGTCTTCTCTGATTTTCTCTCATCAGCTCTTCCCACCGGTTTTCTACAGGATTTGGGAGAAAAAGATTGATTTTGGATCGATATTCTGATTTAAAAAAAATTAATGACACATTTTCACTTTACGAGGAATGGAGTCCACCAGATTGTTATTTAGAAGGAAAACCAGACCCGCAGTATCACAGATCCCCCACTTTACTTAACAATCAGGATAAGTTAATTTTCTACGACGGCGTATTAGGGCCACATTAAGAAAATATTCACAAAAGATTACGAGAAGAAAATCTCACTTTCCTCTCATAAAGTCAAAATATGAGAATGAAGTTGTCGTATTACAAGAACAAAGTGGCAATATTATATTATTTCCATCCCTCTGTGCGTGGCCTAGCAGGCAGCCATTAAAAGAAACTACAGTGTGTCGTGTCATGTTTGTTCCCTAGTGCAACAAAAAGCTTTTGAGAAGTTCCTAGAAACTGTTCAACTTAAAGAAGGATAAAATAGAAATTTTTAGAGATTTTACCAATAAGTGTTAATAAATAAAAAGATAGTAACATGAATAGAGATTTTTCAGTTTGAGATTTAGCTGCTGTGCTGAAGTCTTGAGGGTTTTTAAACATCTTTATCAAGGTGGGTTAATAAATCTGGCTGCAAACATGAAACATGCTCTTGTGCAAATCTATGTCAGATAATGTATACAATCCCTCTCTGCTGATGTTGACATGTAAAGATAAAATTCATGTGAAAGATAGCTTTAGGTCGGTGCAAGATATTTACAAGCATGCAGTAACTCCTAACTCTCCATACATGAAGCATATTTCTCTCCAGGCCTTTCACTTCTGTAACTCCTCAGCACTGGACGCTTCATCTAAAATGTTTACTCTTCTTTAAATGCAGCTAGTCGGGGAGTTTTGTTTGTCCGGTAATGCACGCACTGCAATTATCCGCTCAAAAGCACTTAGCAATCTGAGGCAAGATTTATGCTAAAACCGTCTGTATGTGTGTGTTTATGAATCAGCTGTTTGTATGTGGGACCTAATGAGTCCTGCAAGAATGACACAATTATCAAATAAAAAGATTCAAAACGCACCGCTCTAGATTATTTGCATTTAAAGGGTGTTTGTATCAGTGTGTTGGACGTGTGGCCCTGCGTCAGATCAGGCATCTTGTGCAGAATCTTGACTGATTCAGTAATTTGATGAAAATAACTCTGGGGGTTTGATGCAGGGCCTTTCCCTCGCTGTTTTACTGGTATTTTTCAGATTCCTTTTCTAGTTGAATGTGACTTAACTACGTGTTTTGTGTGGCTGTGTGTATCTAGTAGATATGGGCTAAAAATGCTGCTTTTATTCAGAATGGAAGAGCAAAAAATATTCCTAATGCTTCAAAACTGAAAAAACTCGATTATATTGTTCTCTGTTTAGATGATTTCTGGTTTTTTTTTATGTCCGATTCACCAATTTTGAATCACTTTTGCTTTTTTTTTTATTTCTCTCTAAGGTTCACAAATGTGTGATGCATTTGGGATTGTAGTTCTTAATTCAAACGCACATTGTTGGTTGATGCATTTAGAGACAGAAAATGTTGGCAGTTCTGAGTTTTTCAGCAAAAAATATAGAAAAAACGTGTTCAACTCATAAAACCACATTTATAAAAAAAGACTGCATGGATTTATTTGGTTTGTTTTCCCAAAGGTGCTTTAATATTTATTATTGGCTAAAAAAAAAGAGAAGAACAAAAACTTAAGGATATACCGATAGGAAATTTTATGTAGCACATTTACAACAACCTCAGCCGACCAAAGTGCTTCACAACATCACAGGCTGATAAATGATGCAACAAAATATAAAATTAAGTTTGGTAAAAAATATTAAGACAATTGTAAAAATTGGCAGAAAATACCAAAAACTAATATGAATAAAATTAGGACGTACTTAAGTTCACTTGTAGCGATATGCCAAAAACAAAAAAAGTCGAATGAGTGAAGTATCAGTATCCACCCCTTTTTTTTTTTTTTTACTTATATTTGCTGATAACCGAGATTTACGGATTCTATGTATAAAAAAATTTAAATTTGTGTAACTCATAAATTCCAAAATTTTGTTTGGAATTTCTCCAATCAAGTTTTTTCTAGAATATTGTTGTCTTTTGACATTGTAGCAAATTTAAGATTTTTATTTATTTATTTTTTAGAAATTTACACACACACACAAATCTAGAAAATTTGTGAGGAAAAATATCACATTTTCAGAGATTTTTTTTTCTAGCAAATTTTTGACTTTCTGGAAATTTGCTGAATTTTGTGTTGCAAATGTTTGACTTCTCAAACTCGGAAATTTTCTTTAAAAAAAATTCTAGAAAATTTCTGAGAAAAATTAAGAATTTTCTAAGTTAATTTTTTTCTAGAAAATGAGTTTTTTTTTCCCCCCTTATTTTTTAATTTTGGCGGAAATTTACTTTTTTTCTCTGTCTTTTCTATCTACAATGACCCTAAAACGACGCCGTAGTTTCCCTAGTATGTCTTTAAAAATACTTTAAACTCAATGGTAGCCTGCGCTCCGTTCTTAGCATCTAGATGGTAAACCTTGCAGGTAAAACTCTCTCCAGTTTCCTCCACTCCCTCCCCGTTTCTTTTCCCAGTCTGACAGTTCTGATTCTCTGTAAGGTGAGTCAACTGAGGTTCTGCATGTGTTGGGGGATAATCTCCAAATATGAAGTAGAAAGATAAACAATAGGTTTTTGAGTTTAGTAGAATGAGTCCTGGCTGCAGTGACAAACCTAACGTTTGTCTTTCTTCCTGTCTTTTCTGTTTTTGGTCCGAACCCAGAGTGCCGTCGACCTGGACGACCCGTATTAGCCGCGTCAGCACCTTTGCCGTCTCTTCCCGGTGATCCGAGCATCCACCAGGAGGAGGCTCGTCTCTCCATTGCGCCGTGTCTTTCTCCACTAAAAAGACGACATGCAGCGTGTGCTGGAATGCGTGTGTATGTGTTGGTTGTGCATTTGTGTGTGAGTGTGTGCGTGGGTGCGTGCGTGTGTTTTTTTTTCGCAGAAGCGGGACACAAAAAAAAAAAAAGAAAAATTACAACCGAACACACACATAACTGCTTGAAACCCCCCTTGGAGGAAAAACTGAATCACTCTTCAACAACAACAACAACAAAAAAAGAAAAAAATTGTATAGATTTCACAAACTGAAGCGTTTTGACGGTAGAAACTGATTTTTACCGTTAGACTTTTTTTTTGTTCTGTTTTCCTGAATGTTGAACACCTGACGTCACAATGATATGAGGACCTATCGTGCGCATGTTTTTTTTTTTTTTTTTTCTGTGAGCGTGTGTTTGTCGCAGAGAGGGTGTGTGTATGTATGTGTGTGTGCATGTGGGAGTGTTTAACTGAGGGCCAAGAGGACACACACGACGGATAAAGACTTTATGTAATTCTTCACATTTTTTTGTGCTCTAACACCCTTTTGCTTCTTCCCTCTATTAAAAAAAAACACACACACTCTCTCTCACACACACACACACACACCCTTCGCCCGCATCACTTCCACCTGTGCAGGTATAAATGACGTGCCACCGGCGCAGGGCACTGCATGAGGACTTGGGTTGTACGTGTACAGCTACGCGGTTTTCTAATCATCATCCTCAGCGGACAGTCATTGGTCGAGGCTGACTGAACCTGGAAGCTCTCTGGACTCTGATTGGCTGCGTGAGAATTGATTTGGATTTTATTTTTGCTGATCGAATTAGGACAAGATGACGATAATCATGGTGGGGAAGGATCAGGGAGTGAAAGAGCGGATGTTGTAACACTGGTTGGACTTCCTCGACATCGTCTGAGATGCAGCAGTCTATCCTGATGGAGGAGGAAAAGGCTTTCTTTCTTTAATTTTTTTTTTTATTTTTAAATGTTGCCCATGAGGTTACTAGTTGCTCGCTGTGTAGAGTGAGTGAACTCCCAGTTTTAACCCTGTTCCTGGTTCTCAGACTGCATTGGTAATGTTTGTATTGCTGTTGTTTGATTGCACTCACATTTGATTACAGAAAAGCGTCTATATATGAAATAAAATACCTGCCAAGGACACAGCGGAGGTGGTTGTGTATTTGAATGCAAGAAGGAACGTCTCCTTTGGGAAGCTCAATCAGTTCAAAATTTATAGAAAAGTTGCATCAGTAAATCAAATTAAAAAATTTAACTTCACTACACACAGTGATTCATATCAAGACTTTATTTTTGTTCGCTAATGAAAACCCAAATTTCAGTTCCTCAAAAGAATTTAAAAATGATGTAGCAGCAATTTAAAACTATGTAACGTTTATGGAAATTTTTTTTTTTTTTTTACGTATTTGTTGAAACTGTTACTATATGAAACAAAATATGTGAAAAAAATGAATGCCTTCTTCCAGCGCTCCCAGTTCTAACTAGAAACAACCAATCAGAGGTTCTGATTCATTACAGGCTGTTTCTCCTGTACACAAGTATGATTGACAGCGCTAAGAGCCTCCTCCTAGCTCTGATTGGTTGATTTTGATCTGGAGCGACACATTTCTTCAAACTGCAGCGTTAACTCAGGGAGGCAGAGGAGGAGATCGATCTTTTCACAGATTACCTGTCTCATAACATACAGTCACTACATGGTGACAGTTTTAATGAATATATAAAAAACATTTTAATAAAAGTTACACACTGCAGCTTTAATAAAATAATACAGCAACGTTTTGACCTTCACATCATGTGGAAGACTAACGAAATATTTATTTGTGGAAAACATTGTAGAAGGAAAAAGTGTGAAAAAGGCAGCACCAACTTGTGGAATGACTTTACACAGGCTGCTCATTCTGGAAAACTGATTAATTAGAAAATAAAACTTAAAGGATTCATTGCCAGTCATGACAAATGTTTTTTTAACAATCTGAAACAGTCGAGCACGACAGAAAAGCAAAAACAGAACAAAATGTAATCTGTAAAGCGTTTTTTATGGACTGCAGGAGTCATTTTTAATCCTGCTGTAATGTTAGGAAACAAAAAAAGCTGAAAGTTGAAGCAATGTTCAGAATTCGGGTTAAACATAGAATGGGAATGCTGTAAAAATGAAACATCCAAGTTCCCAAACAGAAGACATACAATTCCTGAAAATGAACCATTTCAACATTTCAAAACGTCTCTTGCTCTTTTATTTTATTCTGAATTCAGCATTTTGTTTCTGATTGTCAAAGAAAAATTATTTAATGTTTCTGTCATAAAAGCAACCATTATGGAGCATAAATGGGTTTACCGAGGTCGCTTTGTGCTAAAGAAATTTGCTAGTAATGATCAGAAAACTTGAGCTCTGCTCACATAAACACATATTATGTTTAATCTGTCACTCTGTCATAATTTGATCCTAATCCCTAATCATAATCACATCGTATCTTAAAGGTGTTCTCAATCTGGTGTGGGATTATTCGGGGTGTGTGTGTGTGTGTGTGTGTGTGTTGGAGTGAGAATGAGCAATCCAAATATATCATGACGGGCAAATTTAATTTGATGATAGCAGGCAGGGGGACGAATCGCACCCGCTGAGCCGCCGTTAAGCTGCGGCTTGTAACAAAACAATACACGGGCACTGACCTGGTAAAAGTGTGTTTAGGTTTTGTTCATCTTTAATCTCTTTCACTTTAATTTGTTTTCCTACAGGAACTACAGGAGTAAACAAAACAAGTTGTGTTCAAGAGGTACAGGTCTGCTCTCCCTTATCAGACATGCCAGCTTGGAGGGTGATCTAATTCCCCCTCAGCAGCTGATGAGATGCTGGGATTATAATACATTTTCTACCTCTAAATTCTGCCTTCTTTTTTTTTTTCAAATAAATGTTCAACTAGTGCTTACAAAGTAGTACAGGAAGATTTAGCATGATTTGTGCAGGAGAAGTAAACAGAAATAACTGAATCAGTGAGTCTGTCCTGTAAAAACAAGCGAGAAATCCAGCATTTCTGGCTGCATTTTATACCAATTATTACTCTTTGCAACTATATATATATTAAATCTCACCTCCATCTTGATTTTAATGAATATAGAGGCAATTTATTAAATAATATTTACATTCTGGTCAATAAAAAAATTGTAAAATGAGCTAATATTAATTACAAAGTATGCAAAATCTATAAGAATTGAGGAATTTTAATGTTTGATGACAAAAGAAACATTAAAATCAGTAATTTATTCTGGAATGGGAATCCCAACTATTTCAGATTCAGGATTTGGTTCTCATCATCTCTGTTACATAATCTCATTAAAAGATTCAAAGATGTTGGAAAAAAATCTTTACACATGGGAACTGGAGGAAAACTAGTGAAAACTATCGCATCCCAGGAGGCACTAAATAATCAGCTTTTAAAACCATGAATAGCGGTTTTATTGCTTTTCTAACTTCTTTAGCAGTTGGCTGCGCTGCCATGCTAATGCTAACTTTTATGTTGCTAAGTTATTTTTATGTCTGGAGAAACCCAGATGGGAAAAACCCCCAGTAAATTTATCATAAACATTTTTTTCAATCCAGGGTGAACTGAATATATTTTTCTTTTATCACTTTCCTAGCTTCTTTAGGAGTTGGCTGTGCAGCAGCACTACTGCTAACTTTTATTATGCTATGCTAATTTTATTTTGTCTTGCCAAAATTGGTACTTCTCAAAAATCTGTAAATCAGAGCTAAATAATCCCAAAGCTTTAGTTGAGAAATATTCAATTTCCCACTTTTCTGACTTTCTTTAAGCTGTGCTGCAAAGTGACCACAAAGATTCATTTAGCTGTGTTATTTTTGTAATGTCCATACAAAGCAATATTCAACATATTGATATTTATAGTAATAACAAAATTTGAAGCAATGATTCATGAAAAATGGAAAAAGCTACTTTTCTAGCTTCTGGAACCGGCTAGCTGTGCTCCAGCCATAGAACTAGCTTAT
>NW_006800075.1:823549-860286 GCF_000485575.1 Poecilia formosa
AAAAGTCTTGGTCTTGTCTCGGTCTCGATACACTCTGGTCTTGGTCTTGTCTTGGTCTCGGGTTAGGTGGTCTTGAACACAACACTGATGTTAAATTTTATTTTTTGACTTTTCTGTATTTTTTTTTCTGGCGGTATAACTTGTACTTCAGATTTTGTGTAATTATTTTAGCACGTCTTGCATTATTGCTTCAGACAAAGAAGAACTGCATATTTAGAAAACCAACATTCAGCTCTCCATTGGAGTGAGCGAAAAAGCTGCACATATGTTTAAATACAGACCGTTTCTTTTCTTTTTATTTTCCTGCTGTTTTTTATTTGGAAAGAATTTCGCCGCGACCTATCACCTGTACCATTTATGAAATTTCATCCGCCTCAGACTGTGACTTTACCTACAACCTGATTCATATTCTCCTCTTTTGGCTTTTATATATTCACATTCTTACATTTTCTATAGCTATTGTAATTGCAGCCTTCTTCCTACTAAAGATATTCAGTCCAATTGGTTTTTCATTTCAATATCTCCTGACTCGGCTGACCCTGACAAGCTGAACAACTTGCGCCAGCCGAGTAACTCGAATTCCTTTATGAGCAGGCAAAAAGATGCAAATGGTGTTTTTCTGTCTCCTCGTTCTTTCCATTTATCTCCTTTCCCTTCGCTTGTCCATTCCCGCCCACTCGAGTCTTTTCACTGTAAAACCTTTTGCACTGGCGACTTTAACCTTGCGTGAGAGGAGCTGGGAATGCGTGATTCCGCTGAGGTGTCTGTCGTGTTTTGTGGATTTCAGAACGTAACTCGCCGAATGAGATGCTATCGTCAAGCACTTTGTGAAATCTAATTCTGTGGCGACGCTCCGCCGGTGTCTGTGTGTCCGAGCATATGATTTTTGAGTGGAGTAATTTAGCAGATGAGCAACCGGCCATTGTTAGAGAGATAATCTGCCTCTTGCTGCTCAGATAGGTTAACATCCAGCAGATTAGAGCAGATTACCCCCAACCACACCAGACACGGCAGGAGTCTGCCCCCTCCCCCACGTCGCTCTCTGTCCCTCCACCAAATCACTCTCACCACTCATTCATTTCGTTTATTTAGACACTTTTGCTTCCATTCTGCTTCTAAGATCAATTTTCATTTTATTTTAGCGAAATCTCTTGTGAAGTCACTGGTTCGTCCTCACTACAGTTGATTAGATTAACAAAGTTTTGAGAGTTCGCAGCTTCCAAGTTATTTTTTGAAGCGTATTTGTCACTTTAGCTCATCCTAGTTTTGTGTTTCGCATTTTGCAACATCTTGACACGGTTTGTCCTTTTCTTAAAGCATGAATAGGTTGCAGTCTGGGTTGTTTGTGTTTGTATATTTGGCGAATTAATCACACTCTAGTCGATATGAACTTAAAGTCTTACCACAATATTTTATGGTATTTTTGTGATAATAAAGTAACGATAAGAAATGTTTATTTCTTCGTTTTGTAGGTAACTGCATGAGACACAAATGCTGCTCTTGGAAAATATTCCCACGTCTAAAATGATTTTGTTAGGAATCAGTCAGGTGAAGAAATGTGATTTGTATCAGGATTTTCAAATTTATTTGTATTTATTGATGCTTTCATTGAACAAACAATGGAGAAATTAGTAAAACCTGACCCTAGAGACAGTTCTGAGTGGTTTTAGACATTATTATTTGGAATTTATTGTGATAACAATAAATCTAAATTCTTATCATGATACAAAATTTAGCACGATAAATGATAAACGACACGATAACTGGTTTCCTACTGGTTAACACGTTTACCTTTGAGACGATTTCAGCTCTGATGGTATTTTATCCCAATGAGGTAATTTATTTTTTTCCTCCTCTTCTCCTCCTTTACGGCTTAATTTCCTCCAACATGGCCACCAGCAGGATGTTGATCTATTAGATATGCGCCGCCTCAGAAAAACCCGACAGCCAGCTGTTTATTCCTCTGTTTGTTTCACCCGGCCGATTAATTAAAAGCCCCGTTTTGAGTGGAGAGGTGTTACTAGCAAAACACGGGATAATTATGTTATTGGAGCCTTTACATCAGTCCCAGCTGCTCCATATTCTTAAATCAGTGGCACATGTGAGTGATTATTAGTCAAATTATGGGATTATTGTGTTTTGTGCCGTCCATCTGGTTACATATTTGTGAACATCTGTGTGTCACAGACCTGGCGAGGTGTTTGTGGCCTCTCGGGTTGTAAACGAGGACCCTGGCGGTAAAACGGCGGGATTAGCTTGGGATGGGGTATTGAGTTACAAACCAATCAGGCGCTGGGATTAGTCACTCAGGTACAGTTACTTGAGTACCTGTCATTCTCGGCTCTCTTTGACAAAAGGTCAGGACGCGGTCAGACGTTGACCACACACACCGCGGCGTCCCTCAGCTTTCCTCGAGCTCAGCTCCATCCGTCCGTCCATCTTTAATTTCCACCTCCAAAAATGCTCACCCTGCCTCTCCTTTACTCGGGCGCCATTGTCCACCAGATTCTCCTGCAGCCGTGCAAGAACCCAGAAGCACAACAAAGACTCAGGAAGTGATTAGCAGCTTAACGAGGAGGAGGCTTTCAGGAGGGAGTTAGTGTGTGGGACGGTGGTGGATGGTCTTTTCCAAGAGACTGGTAAAGGGGTTAAAGTTTCAGGGCTTAAGAGGTTGGTGTTAAGTTGTGGAGGTCAGCGGGGAGGTTAATTAGGAGCCGGGCTTTTGTTTACAAGGGATAAGGAGATTCACTTTGTCTCTCCTCCAGCCGTCCTGGAAGTGTCATCCACCCGGGTTCCCTCCTCCACCCCGGCGCTAAATAAAGACGTGTCTGAATTAACGATAACCATTAAAACACCCCCACAGTCGCCACAACATGCACACCTTGAGTATGTTTGGCAAGTCCTTTCTGCTTTCATGGCATGAATGTCCTTTCAGCCTGGAGGATCTCTGAGCAGTGTGGGTTTTCCCGGTTTTGAGGCTGCTGCAATAGTCAGAGATGCTTTTCTTCTTCTTCTCTGGGTGAGGCAGACAGAGCGACGCGACGTGAGCGCCAGTGAAGAAGAGTAACGCAAAGAGAACTGATCCACTGGGCTTCTGTACGCGCAAAATCTGGCCGGTTTCTCTTAATTTATACTCTGTGGAGTAAAGCTGCAAAGAATATGTGGAAGAAATTCAATGTTCGTACATCAGTCATGATTTCTCAAAAACCAACAAAAAGGGAGATTTATTTATGTTTACACTGAGCCAGAGCTGCAACTGTCCGATTAATTCTACAGATTTTACATTTAACCACTTATTAGAGAAACATTAAATGGTGCAAATAAACAAGTCCTTCAAAAAATAAACTGCATTTTATTGCCTAAAATGCAGTACGACAGAATTCCTTTAGTGAATTTGAACCAGGTTAATACAAAAACTGCCACTTGAGGAGGAGTTTTATAAATACAGCTCTGGAAAAAACAAAGAGCCCACTGCACTGAACCCCATTGAAAACCTCCTGCTATTCCACCAAATAGTGATCTCCGAACTCTTCCTGAGTTAAAACAATAGTATTGTTGTTTCTAAATGAATATTAACTTGTTTTCCTTGCATTATTTGAGGTCTGAAAGCTCTGCATCCTTTTCATTATTTTGACCGTTTCTCATTTTCTGCACATAAAGCTAAGCTTTTGCTTGGAATTTGGGAGACATGTTGTCAGCAGTTCATAGAATAAAGAACAATGTTCATTTTACTCAAAAATAACCTATAAAGAGTAAAATCAGAGACACTCATCATTTTAAGTGGTCTAAATTTTTTCCATATATATGTATATATATTGTACAATTTGGCTTAATTACTGACAGTTTTCCATCACAAATGGTTAGTTTTGAGTCTGTTAACTCCAGTTAATGATTAATCATTTACTAAATTAGTTCACAGTTATTTCAATAATCGATTAATTCTTGCACAAACTCTCTACACTTTAAGGATTTACAGCCCGGTGACAAAGTACAGACACACAGACCTTATTACCTCTTAGCCTCCAGAAATGGAAAAGAAAAATCACTTAATTACAATAAAAACTGTCAAATGCAACCAAAATGGGTAAAAAAAACAAAAACAACTGTGATTCATTGTGTTGATTCCTAGACCAGATAAAAGCAGATGGCTTTCATCACAAATGATGATTTGCTGTAGCAACATCTCAATGGAAAAGAAAAAAGAGAAGAAAAAGATCTAATAATAATTTACCTCTTGGTTGCCATGGAGACCAAGTCATCACACTGTTTTTCCAGACAAACTCAGACGCTTGAGTTCAGACTTGCCTTTCGTCATGTTTTTGAATTGAGGGAGGAACCCGGAGTACCCGGTGAGAACTTCACCGACGCGTTGGGAGAATCTGCAAACTCCACACAGAAACGAATGAATTCGAACCAGAGCAGCTTTTGTTTTGTTTCGTCTTGTTGTTGTAAATGTCACTCGTTCTAATTAATCCAGGGTGAAAAGGAAAAAAAAAAAATGGCACACGCCAACTCAATCCACTAAAGAGGCACATCTGTCTGGGGAGAAAATTGGCATTAACCCTGTAAGGTGGGGTGACCCCCTTTTTCACAGTGTGTGGCTCAGATTGATTTTGTTTTGTTCACACAACAAACAGCGAGTTTACATTTACCTCATGTGACTTTTGAAGTCGACTTTTAACACATTATGAAATACAAGCAGCTTCCTCTGTACATGTGAACATCATGGAGGACGGCACACTCCAAAGCAAACACTAATGTCACCAGGCTGCATGTCCCTGATTCTAATCCCCAAATTGATGGATATTAGAGAATATGGAAGTGATTATAAAGTGATTAGAGTGATGGCTGAACACTTAGAGAAAAATACGCTTTCAGGTCTGTGTGAGATTTCTGGTCACACCGGTGGCAGCCGCCGTATTAATGATGCAAGCCGCTTACTGGAGGGCCTACAAAGGTGATGAAATTTGGCCGATAGCAGCGATTTTAATTCACCTCATTGAAGGTTTTTGTGTAATAACTTTTTATTTCTCTCCTCTTGGTAATCATTAGTTTATTTAATCTCTAAGATGATTTTTTTTTTGTCATAGACATTTGAAAAGTTGACTTGTAAATTCTGGTTTTTGACCAATCTGTCATCTAAGACCCTCTTGAAAGTTTTCACAACGTCTGGAGTTTCATCACAGTAAATTTTATTCAAAACTGAATTTCTAAACACCATCGTGTTAAAATGTGCAGCGGTGTCAAACTCATTTCATTTTGGGCCATATCAAAAATCAAAAATCTGAATGTTCTTAGAGATCCAGAATGTTTTGATAAAATCCATTTAACTGCTAAAATATTAATAAACAGGATTTTATGATTGTCTTTGTGGCTTTTCTTTAAAAAAGAAAAAGAAAAAAGCTGGGTGGCCAGGGAGTGCTGAATTCAAATTAATTAAAAGTTGAGTGGAAGGAAAAACTGTAAAAAAAAAAGATGCACAAACTAAGTATTACAGCAGTTTAGTACTTTAGACTGCTACTGATTGTCTCTTTCCTTGACATCCTTTTTATTGGCTTTATCTAATGCATTAATTTTAAAAAAAAATTATTCACATTTGCTGCAACCCATGTGCATAAAATAAACTTAAAAATGTGTTTAAGTTGGTTTCATCTCTCATCTTTTGTGTCCGTTTATCTGTGTGTGTTTTTGATGTGCAGAAAAAGAAACTTTTGGTTCGATTTTTTTTTTATTTGTTGAATTTTCGTAAGAAAAAGATGAGCGTTTCACCTTAAAGAGGCGTCGTGCCCCGCCTTTGCATGAGAAGAGGGATAAATCCTCTGCGTTTGACTGACGGCGATCCCCCATCAACTCTGGCCGTCCAATCAGAAATCAGATCCAGGGTCCGTCCCTGACTCCCAGGTGAGCTAAATAGTCTCACTTCAGCAGATTTCTGCCAGTCTGTTCCAGGAAACCTCTTGGGTTTATCGTTTGTTTATTTTCTTTTTTCTTTTTTTCTTTTTTTTTTTAGCGTCACACTAAAATGGTTTTCAGGTCTCCGCTTGATTTTCTATCAGCCTCCCGGCTCCTCCTGCCCCACTTTTCCGACGGGCCGCCTCACCTGCCCCGCTCCCGGTCCCCAGAGGACCCCCCGGCGGCCGCCCCTCCTCTGTCCCTCCCGGGACTCTGCTTCTCCGCCACGCAGATCGCCAGCGTGTGCGAAACCCTGGAAGAGACCGGGGACATCGAGCGCCTGGCCCGCTTCCTCTGGTCGCTGCCGGTCACCGCCGACGGCCGCGACTCCATCTCCGAGCACGAGTCCGTGCGGCGGGCGCGCGCCGTGGTCGCCTTCCACACGGGGAGCTTCCGCGAGCTGTACCGCATCCTGGAGACGCACCGCTTTACGCGCACCTCGCACGGGAAGCTGCAGGCCATGTGGCTGGAGGCTCACTACCGCGAGGCGGAGAAGCTGCGGGGCCGACCGCTGGGGCCCGTCGACAAGTACCGAGTCAGGAAGAAGTTCCCGTTACCGAGGACCATCTGGGACGGAGAGCAGAAGACGCACTGCTTCAAGGAGCGCACCCGCGGGCTGCTGAGAGAGTGGTACCTGCAGGACCCGTACCCGAACCCGGGGAAGAAACGGGAACTGGCTCACGCCACCGGACTGACGCCGACCCAGGTTGGGAACTGGTTTAAGAACAGGAGGCAGAGGGATCGCGCGGCGGCGGCTAAAAACAGGTTGGTGACTTTATTTCTATTTCTTTAAATAAACAATCCTATTACTATGAGTCACGCAAATATCTGCAAACCATTCAGAAATCACTGCGACACTGAAGTCAACCATTTTTCACTCAAACTGGCCAAGGTGGTGCGTAAAGACGCTATTTGTGCGTAAAAACGCACATCCGTTCGATTTGTTTTAGCTGGATGAGAGTTATCGAGTTTATGGAGCAAAAGCTGCACTCATTACTGCAAAGGTTATTTTCTGTTACTATACTTCATTTATAATATGCATAAATATTTAAACTCTGTGAGTTTTATCCAGTTACATTTTATTTTCTCATTAATCTCTCTTTGATATGTTTTTTGTTGTTGTTGTTGTTTTTCTCGTCAGGTTGCAGCATCACCGCGTCTGCACAGATGGTTCCCGTCCACCGAGCGGAGGAGACTGCAGTCGAGACTGCAGTCCAGACGGCAGCGCGGAGCGGGTAGACGGGGAAACTTTCCTCTCAGTGACGGACAGTGACTCAGACTTGGATGTCTGAAACTTTTGGTCAATATTTTTTTTTTTTTCTGAAAAAGGGACCTTTAGTGGACTGTGAGTGTGTGTCGAGGGGTAACAGAGAGAGAAGGAGCTACAGGGCCTTGTAAAGGTATTCATGCCTCTTAAACTTTTCTCATTTGGCCACGTTGAAAATATAAACTAACACGTATTTTATTGAGATTTTACCTCCGCAGTGTTGATTTTTTTTTTCACGGCCTCTAACAGATTTTCTCTATTTTTACCTTCATCTATCTTCTCACCAACTCTGACCAGCATCCGTAGATGGAGCGCACCCCACAGCATGATGCTACCTCTTATCTTCACATTAAGGGGATAATAATATTTTCAAGACGATTTGTAATGTGAGCTTTAAGCTGAACACTTTTGTTCAAGTCATTTGTAAGAAAATTGCAAGCCATTTAAAAATGTTTCTTGCTATACAAATACGCTCTGAGTAAAACACATTAAAGGTTTGTGGTTGTATTTTGGAGGGGTCTGAATAGTTTTAGAAGTCGCTGCATTGCGATCACTTTATCCTAGCCTGACCAGTAGAAGCACAGGTTGCGTTAACAATTTTCTGCTTCCTCTGTTTTCTGGCTGATGGTTTGTTTCCAGGGAAAGAGCTCGTGACCTTTGACCACTTTCTGTTCCAGCCACATCCAGTGATAATGGGTTCATCTGACAATCCAAATTAGAGCAGCACTGAGCAGAAAACCCCCCGCTGGTCTCCGTCTGCGGCAGCTGGAACTTTTCGGACTGAAACCTCATTTGGTGTCGTTTTCCTGAATGAAACTAGTTTTTAGAAACAACCTGGACCGACTGCTGTACAATCAACTACTAACTAAATCCTACCTCTTTGTCTGCCTGTTTGTATTTTTAGTCATAATGCTGGTTTTCCTCTTTACCTCAGCTCTGTTTCAGGTTCTCTGTGCAGTTTGTGTGAAGCCATGCCGCGGCCTACTCCATGTTCAATTTGATGCTGACAAAATGTTTTTAGTATTTTATATTAAAATTATTTAATTTTAAAAGGTCATTTGAATTCATTTGTTATGTGAAAAAATGTCTAATGTTCTTTTTTTTTAATGAAAACTGTTTATTTGTTGAAAAGCAAAGATCATTTTTAAATGAGCATATTTTAACATTTTCAAGGTTCAACTATTTTTTCAAAGTAAAAAACAAACAGAAATACTCAGAATATGAACCTGAAATCTACTACATTTAAAATAGTATTAAACAATCAAAATGAATCTCTCAGTTAATTATTGTAATTGTTTTTATTTATTCTTTTCCCTGCTTAATACACAAGTGCAAATATTTGTTTATTCAAAACTGAAAATGCAGATGAAGTATTTAATGATGCACAACAACATGATAATTTATAATATTTTTATAAAATCATTGAGGAGAAACAAAAGAAACTCATGCAGTTGTGAGTTTTCTAAATTTTAAGTGTGTGATTTTATTGAATAATTGTTTAGTTTTAACATGAAAAGACAAAAACAGCATAAAACACATAATCAATTAATAATTCTGAAATATTTCAAAGTTATATGGCATTTACCTTGAAAAATGGAAAATATTCCACAACTTTTGTTGTCTATGTTTTGTGATAGTTAAATTACCAGCAAATAATAAAAAAAATGTTCCATTTTGACCGTCTAAAGAGAAGCAAAAAAAAGGACTATATTCATATTTTTTTTATTATTATTATTAAGTGTATTTATATTTGTGGGCCACATAAGAAGATAGAACTAAGTAGTTACTGTTTTGTGTGTTTTTTAAATATTTATATTTCTAATCTATTTTAAAAATCCTGTAAGAACACACTGTAGCGCCACCCAGTGGTAGGGGAAAATACCGAGCTTCTTTGTTACACAAAATATACTTCACACCGAGTTATAATTTTTTTTAATTTAAATTTGAGTTTTCTCTGATTTGTACTTTTTTAGTACAGTGCTTTGATTAACGGCACTTAGTAATAATGATATTAACAACAACAGTAATAATTGCTATTATTATTAATACTTATAATTACTTTCTATTTTTTACTTTATTGTATTTCTCACCAAAAGGTGAGATTTAAAAAGAAATCACGCAGTGCTGAATAAACGACTGGATTTCATCTTAATGTCCGAGGAGCACTTGAACTCAGCATTTGTTGACGTCACAGAACGTTTGCGTCACCCTGTCTGCAATACAACCTTGCAGCCAGCAGGTGGCGCAGGTGACCGGGCATTAGAGTGAGGATTGATGTTTTGAGGGAATAAATTGTGATTTTTATCAGACCCGTAGTTTCAAATGATATACTGATTTAATAACGAACTAAAATAAACAAATTACTGACACGTTTAGAAACCTGATAAGAACATAAACATGAATATTTTACAGATGCTATTTCATGTATTTTAGGAGACATGGGTAAGATGGGAATTTCTCAGATTAGCTTAGTTTATTTTTGCTTTTAATTCTCTGTTAAAGTGTCATAATAATATAATTATGCATTTATAACGAATCTAAAATGCGCCTCATCATGTTCAAACTTTGCATACCAAAAAGAATACACTAACAATGTCTTACTGTACATTTAATTGGTTTAAGTTTAAGAAATATAGACATTTTATTAAATACTTTTGTATACAGACTGCTATAAACATAGAGTATTTTATTGAACTAAGGCATATGCATGGTCACGCACAACACGCAGTATTTTTAATTCGATGGGCCTTAAACATTAGAGTATAACTGGTGTGAATTAATGAATTAGGTCATCCAGCCCAATGTAGTTAACGCAGTAAAGCACAGGAAACGGGAAATAAGCGGTTTTAAGAGTTGACAACTTAAAATTATTAAAATTCAAAGTTGGCGTGCTATAGAAATATACATTACACAGAATATGTATTACACTAATATTTGATACTCTCCACATAGTCAGTTAGCTTGCATTAATTTTTCAGGTACAAATGAAATAAGTTACTCTGTATCTGCTATTAAGAAATATTTGATAATTTGGCACATTTAAGTTAAAAAAAGTAAACACTTAAGGGACAAATCCCACTTCACTAGATAGATAGATAGATAGATAGATAGATAGATAGATAGATAGATAGATAGATAGATAGATAGATAGATAGATAGATAGATAGACTTGTTAGTGCTCTGACGTGTTTCTTCTGTGTGTGTATGTGCGCGCGCGCGCGTGCATGTGTGTGTGTGTGTGTGTGTGACCATGCATAAGGACAGACTGATTGACTGGCCCTCTCGGCTGTCTGGTAATGGCACGCGCCCTCACACAAACGCACGCGCGGGTCCACACACGCGCTCGACGCCTGCGGGTGAATTCCACTCCCTCTGTACGCCTCTTCCAAATCAACACGCACACGCGCGCGCTAACTCGCACGCACACACAAGGAGTTAGCAAGCGTCCGGCAGCGCGTGTGACGCGTTTTGCGCATTTCCTGCATCTCATGTATGGCAAGCCAGTGTAACATTTATTCAAGCTGAATCCTAACTCCATCTTTTCTTTTTACAATTATTGTTCCACAATGGGGAAATTCGGGTGCAGCAGCAGCAGCAGCAGCAAGTTAAATAGAAGTATGAATATTCAAACTAAGACAAGAAAGATAAAACAGAATAAACTGTACAGTAAGGGTAAGTTTACAATTTAAGTAAAAAAATACTGTGCAATTAATAAAAGAAAATTGTTGAAAGATAGCTAAAAGGAGTTGATGGAGAAACCAATAACAGCATTCTTTGGTGCCAAAACGTCAGGATTTAGTCAATGATTTAATGTCTTTTACCAAAATTGCATCACTACTTGTAAAACATGTCACAGATATTATAATTCAATTCATTTTGATCAAAAGAGAAGATTTTGGATGTCAGAAAGGCTTCTTATCAGTCCAGTTCATTTCGGTACAATACAAACTTATTGTCAAATGGTACAGAAGTGTAGAGTAAATCCAATACTAAGTAAAAGGGCTGGTATACCAATACCAACTTACAACAACTTACCGTTACAGGAAAACTGTATATCTGTCATTAACGGTGCCAGTGCTAACTAGTATGAGCGTTAATAATAGGCTGTGCTAGCTGCAGCATAGCAGAGAGCAAGAGGGAGAAGAGAGGGATGAGCAGTGCCACAAGGATTGGTGATTGACACTGCTAAAACCCTGCCTCCTTTCTCTGATTGGTTGTTTCTAGTTAGCACTGGGAGAACTGAGAGAAGGCAGAAGAGCTACATTTATCCACAGATAATCTCTCTCATACCTTTCTGTGACAACATAGTGATAATTTTAACAAATATGTAAAAAAAACATACATATTTTTTAAAGTTGCAATACAGCGGCTTTAACCTGCACTACATTTTTTCAACACATTATATGGTAAGTTAGCTTGCCATACCCGCTCACTGGCGGATTGGAGGGGGGAGAGAGGGGACGGGAAGCGAGGGTCGCGCGCAGGGACTGAAGGGAGGAAAAAACGGATCGGGAGCGGAGCTCCGTGATGTGTCTGGGGTGCTCCCGAACCCGAAAAACCGCCGCATAGAGCGGATTAAAACACACTCTTTTTGACAGACTAAGCGCAAACACCCGCTGTGGTGGGAGATTGAAGCCTGGAGATTACCCCAGAGGAGGACCGAGCGAGCGAGCGAGCCGCGGCGGGGCTGGAAGCGGAGCAGCAATCCCGGATGGCTAGGCGCGGCTGCCCCCGCTCTCTCCCACCGTGACCCGGCGGAGACACTCGCAGGACTGCCGCGGAGCTCAGCGTGAGGACAGTTACACCGCGTTTCCTCCGTTCCCAGACGTTAAACCGGCCTGTTTCCGCGGAAACGGGAATTTTGGGATCGAACATAAACAAACAACCGCTTGGGGTGGGAGAGTCTTCATCAGGCAGCCTCGGAGGGGAGTGTGCGGTAATAACTGCGTGTTTTCAGCCCCCTGGTGCTCCGTTATTGCGGGTATCTCGGTGTTTTGACATGGCTGTGTTAGAGTGAAGGAACCAGCGGCATTATGGGATGTAGCAGGACTGTGCAGTGACCCCGCTCATTGGAAGGAAACATTCCGTGTACGGGAGCGGGAACAACCAGACCCAAACACACAGACAGACACAGACAAGCACGCACGCGCGCGCGCGCGCACACACACACTGCTATCCATTCTGTTAACACACACCTAATCAGCCCGCAGCCATGCCCGTCTTTAATGGCCTGCTGAAGGTTCGGGTGGTTGAAGCAGCGGATCTGAAGCCCACCGCGTGGGCATTGCGTCACGCCGTGGGGAAGAGCGGCTCCTTCCTGTTGGACCCCTACCTGACCTTGAACCTGGACGAGACCCGCCTGGGCCAGACCGCCACAAGAACCAAGACCAACAATCCGGCCTGGCACCAGGAGTTCTGCACCGAGGTCCGAGAGGGACGCAAACTGGAGCTGTCGGTGTTCCACGATGCTCCCATCGGGTATGACGACTTCGTGGCCAACTGCACCATCCAGCTGGAGGACCTGCTGCAGAACGGAACCAGGCACTACGAAGACTGGGTATGTGCAGATGCATAACTTTAGTGCGTGTGTGTGTGTGTGTGTGTGTGTGTGGCATGAATGCTACAGGTTTGCATTACCACTCACCAGCCTTGAGATGCAAACCACTTCAACAAATTCAAAAACACATTAACGAAGCACAATTACAAATTCAAAACATAACATTAGCAAAGCACAATTACGAATTCAAAAACACAACATTAACGAAGCACTTACATTAACAAAACGGAAAGGGTATGTCCCAGTTGGAAACCTGAAAAATCGCTGATTGGACAATAGGCATGAATATGTTTACGCTGAGTCCTGCTTACGTCATCGCCATCTTGAAAGTGGCAGTGGCGAGAACGTGCTGCGTGAACTAGTTTAAACGGTTTTGCAGTACAAAGTGGATCCACTACCTCTACCTTTCACAGGTAAGAATTAAAGATAATAATAACAACGTAAATTTACGAGCAGAATTTCTTGACTTTGTGGCAAGTAGTGTGCATTTCCGTGGTGAAACTAACTTCTAAACAACCAAGAAATACTTCCTTTGTTACTAAATTGGCCCAGTTCACTACTCTGATTATTTTCTTAGCTTAGCTAACTTTTTTTATACTGTGTAGTTTTTCTAAAGAGGGAGAGACAATGAGAAACC
This sequence comes from Poecilia formosa, assembly GCF_000485575.1. NCBI lineage: Eukaryota > Metazoa > Chordata > Actinopteri > Cyprinodontiformes > Poeciliidae > Poecilia > Poecilia formosa. Next base: position 836,963 of record NW_006800075.1, read on the forward strand.
TGTAACGGGCGCTTTTGCTGTTTGTTTATTGTTGCCATGGTTACCTAGAAGTTTGTCTGTGGTCAAACATGATTACTTTAAGGTACGTCTGTAAGATGTTTCTTGTGTGTTCATCAATAAAAACGATTTATCAGCATCAGCTATATCAAATGTAATTATTGTGCCCCCAAACAATTAAATAATCACATCAAAAAGTTCGAAAAGTTGTCCTTAGAGTTTTCTTTTTCATTCCTATATATAATAGTGTGTGAGAGAAAGGCACTTTACGACGTTCGGTTCATTTACTTGTATTAGCTTGCTGGCAGATAAGCCACTTTCAATATGGCGGACCCTATAATGCAAAGACATAATATAAGAATAGACGCCTCATGAACCGCTTTCGCCTATTGTCGCTGACGAGATTTAGGGCGGCCAGTTGGAGCGGTCCACCACTCCACTTAGCGTTATGTGTTTAGCAGGCACAATGACGTATCAGCGCATTTAATCGGTCATAACATAAATAAATAATGATTATTAATGACACAAATAAATAATGATTAATACTGAATAATATATATTGGAAACATGTTTTCCGTTTTGTTAATGTTGAAGTGCTTCGTTAATGTTGTTGTGTTTTTGAATTTGTAATTGTGCTATGTTGCACCTCTGGGCCACCATAACTCAAAGGAACATCGTGGTTTGCAACAAAACAAAAATACACTGCTCAAAAAAATAAAGGGAACACTCAAATAACACATCCTAGATCTGAATGAATGAAATATTCTCATTGAATACATTGTTCTGTACAAAGTTGAATGTGCTGAAAACAAAATCACACAAAAATCATCAATGGAAATCAAATTTATTAACCAATGGAGGCCTGGATTTGGAGCCACACACAAAATTAAAGTGAAATGTTCCCTTTATTTTTTTGAGCAGTATACAATGGGGCCTGCTTTATATGCATAGTAGTTTGATGCATTGTGTTAAGCAGTGGAAAGTACCCACAGGTACACAATGTACACATATTTTTTGAAAAAACTGCCACATCAATCAGCTGCAATGGCTTCCCTTTCCTTCCATCCAATTTTAAGAAATCTCATAGCTGTTAGTAGACTATGTAAAACTAAGCAAGGGGATAATACTTCACAAATGATAAAGAATTGGTGTATACAGCAAACTAGCTCTGAGTTATGGCTGCAACTAACTATTATAGTAATTGATTATTCTTCTGATTTGTTTGGACAATTAATCAATTAATCTGATAATAAATTAGTGCATTCTGCAAATTTTTCATTTGGTCACTTAAACTTATTTCATACAACACTGGAAATTTATTAAAATAAGCAAATAAATAATTTAATCACTTTTTTTAAAATGAGAAAATTACTAATAACAGCAGACCTTCAGGTACACTTGATCATTTGTAGCAAAAGATGAATTTGCAGCTAAAAAAATGTTTTTTTTTACATAAACATTTGAAAAGCTCAGCTCTTGTTGCTTGACATAGCACCAATAGAGTGTAGGGTTCATTTGTTGATCATTTTTATGGATTAACCAATCAATAAATGATAGCTAACGGTACTTAGTTTGAGATTTTTTTCTACAGAATTTGATGCAGGTGAAGCTAAAACTATTCCACTTGAGGAGTAGGAGGGTAGAGCAACAAAGAAGGTTTTTTCTTTTACTTAAATCCAAAAATGTTTAGATTTTTTTGCATAGTTTTCATGTAAGTTTGTTATTCTTTCAGAAAATTGCCTGTATTAAGTCTGTATATTCTTGTTAGCAAGTAATTGATTACTAAGCTAGTCAAAGATAATTGAAATAATCGATTAATCACGATTAATTGTTTCAGTTCTTGTTCTGTGAAGGGCTCAGAGGTTTGTTTAAAAATATTGGTAAACAAACAACATCATAAACACTAAGGAGTAGAGCAGACTGGTTGGAGTGTTTTGGAGAAGCTAAAAGCAGGTTTAGGTTCAATCAATCAATCAATAAAAAAACAACATCCAGGCATTAAACATCTCACAGTGAACAGTTCAGTCCATCATCTGAAAATGGAGATAGTACCCACCTTAACTGAGAGCGCATTAATCAGAGAAGCATCCAAAAGGCCTCATGGTTTCTCTGGAGGAGCTGCAGAAAACTGCTCCAAACAATGTATGTACTCAGGAGGGTGAATTCATATCCATTCCACACTTTAAGATTTTAATTTGCACAAGATTTTCCCAAACCATGAAGCATTTTCCTTCCTACTTTATAGCTGTGCACTGCTTTGTTGGTGACGTCCAAATAAAATGCCTAATATTAATTAAAGTTTATGGCTATAATGTGACAGTTCGTCAGAAAGGCCCACATTCTCTATCGTCACCCTCTCAGACGTCTTCCTTTTGTTTTATCTTCTTATCAGTCTTAAAATGCGATGCCGCGCTCTCTCAAACAGCACTGGCACCACCAGCCCAGATGTTGCGCTTGTTCTTTCACTTTTACAACCACAAGTGCAACATATAACCACCAGCTTTCTAATCTGCACCTGTGGAAATTTTGTAGTGCAGAATGTAGCCAGAGTGTGCGGCTTTAACAAGGCAAAAACTTTTAGTAATTGTATGTAAATAAAAACATATTTGCAGTTCTCATCAGAAGAATGCAAGCGTATATTATTTTTGTGTGTGATAGTAATTTGGGGTGTAATAATGATCATTTCTAACATGGAAACATATAATCTTTATCAGGTCAGAATTATACATGCTGGCTCAAATATATAAATTCACCAAATTCATGCAGGTTCCACCTCAGCCACATGCTGCTTAGCCACAAAATGCTTCCATCTTATCTTCTCATCAGAAAAGAGAAGAGAAGATGAGATGCACTTTTTGAATTGATTGGTTTCCTGTTGCAGACCTTGGTTAGAAGCAATACGTAACACACCTTCAGGATAGTGCTGTTTCCACCAGTTTATGATCAAATTTAGCCTTGATGGATTGCAGGCTACTCTTGAAGACAATTTGGGTCAGAAACTTTGATACAACAAGGTTTCCCCCAGAAAACTTGCTAAGTCTAGTGGTTGGAGCGCTTGGCAGTCATTCATCCAGCAGCCTGTCATGTTTTTGAGTTGAAAAATGTTTAAAGTTGACAGGAAATTTGAAAATATCACTTGATAATTATGTGTTATTGAAAGACTGGAAAATTAATACCTGAACACCAACTACAAAGTCTTAAAAAATGCAAATATTTTAAAAAGACATGAATAAATAAGCAATGCTAAGCCTGGTGGGGGCACAAGTAAAGCCTGGTGCCCCGCCAGGCTTATAATACACTGGGGGGAAACCCTGGTACAGATCCAGCAATGCAAAGATCCCAAACAAACATCAGAAAAAGCAGGCTACTATTAAGCTTCCGTACTGACCTTGATACTTCACTTCATGTTCTACTGTTTTATATTTTTATTGTGGCTTTAAGTTTAATGGATTTCCTGCATTTAAAAATGAAGAGCAGAAGTAGTTACTGGTTGTAGATCTGTCACCTGTAGATAGCTGGTCTGGGCCTCTTTGTGTTCCCCTCTGCTGCAGAGTATTTTATGATGTGAAAAACAGTCAGGAAACTTTCAGTAAAACTGCCACAAGGCCTAAAATAAAGATTAATAAACTGTACCCAGTAGAGGTTCTGTTGGAAATGAGATCATCTGTGAAGGATATGTTTCTGTATCCTTAACTATCTACTGAGAAAATGTAGTAAGTGTGTGTTATTACAAAAGTTGCAGTCTCAAGCAATCAACTTTTCAAAATACAAAGAAACAAAAAACAAACTAACAAGTCATTGTCATCAATCTATAAGTGGCTCTATAAGTGGCTAGGAGTTTTTATATGTATTTTTACCCATGATTTTAAGCTCCAAACTCAGATTTTGATAGTAATTATTTGCAAGAAGCTGCTGCCAGCCAGTGTAATCAGTTTTGGTCTCTTGAATCTTCCTGCTCGTTTTGCTTTCTGAACACACAACATCCCTTGTCTGTACCCGCCCATACTGTACATGCAGGCCTGCTGCTGCCTGTCATTATGCGAGAGGCATGTCACATTCTGGATAAGTTGTTAGCCCATGTGAGGCAACACAGACACAGGACTAACAACCGCACACACACTCACTCATAAGAGCAGTTTTGAGATGCCAATTAACCCAACAGCTGTATTTTTGGACTGTGAGGCCAGAGTACTCAGAGGAAACCCACGTATGCACAGGAAGAACATCCAAACTCCATGCAGAAAAACCCCCAGGCCAAGATTCAAACCCAAGGTTTTCTTGGTGCAAGGCAACATTGCTAATAATACACCGCTCTCCAGCCTCTCGTATTATAGATACAAAAAAATAAGTTCTTGGATTTAAAATCTTGTATGCTGCTTTATTGTTCTAGCATTAACGTTTTAATAATTTTTCTACAATGTATTTTCTGTAGTTGGATAAGACTAATGGGGATTTATTGGGGACCAATACTGCAACATTGTTGCATTTTCAGCTGGTGCGGTTCACTTTCACACTGCAGTATGTCAAACTATCCCAACCCTTTGAAAAACCCGTTCCCCTCCTCACCTGTGGTGGCGCTGCACCAAGAACTACTAAAAGAAACTACATGAAAACCTCTGAAGAAGACATGATGACAATGTACTTCTTCACAAAATGTAAACAAAAATGGAGCACCATCAAAATTTAGCAGCTGTGGGATTTCTCTTTTGTCTTTCGTAAAAGCCACTAGCCATTTCTCCACTCGCCAAACTTGCCCGTTTGTTTTGTACCCAGAATTCCCTACAGTGTAGTCCACTGGTTTCTTGTCCGGTTGGCAGTCACATATGCATTCAAACCGCATCAGAGTTCACTTCAACCGAACTGTGACGTAGGTTTTTAGGTGGACCAGAGTTCGCGATTTTGGACTGCGTCAAAATTTGATTGTGCGTTCACACCTCCCCAAATGAACCAAACTTTCTAGATAAATGAACTAGAATTGATTGTATTATGACAATGATTTAATGTGAAGACAAAAGTCATTCTGATGAATTAAAGTCAAATTGAAGTCTTTACTAAGCCTTTTTTTTATGATGCAATACTATAAAATCCTCATTATAATTCCTGTTTAAGGCTTTTAGAGGCAGCATGTCCACTTGAATGAGGCCTTTTGTTTGGGAAAAAAACAAAAGGGAAACCATTTACTATGTCAGCATACGTCAACGTATATATAAATAGGCACACTCACACTCGCACGCATCTCACCTCTCAGCCATTTAAAGTTAGGTCAGAGCATATGGATCACTCTGTTGATTGAGCACATCCTATTGATCTGCCAGCCGGCGCTTCAATACATCTGCCTCAGAGCGACGCAGTCCCACCAACTTCCCCTCCTCCCCGCATTACTCCATTACTCACCACTCGTGTCTGCCTTTTCTCCCTCATCCTTTCTCCTCACTCCCCAACAGGAAAAATTCCTTCTCACCTTACACTTATCCCCTCTCCTCTTCTAACCATCATCTTCCTCCTTCCTGCTACTCTGGTGTGCCTGAGAATCCTCTTTTATCTACTTCCTCCTGATGCTCTTACCTTCCTTTGCTCTTCACTCTCCAAGTGGGGATGGGAAGGACTCAAGGAGGCAGATGATGGAAATGTTTAATAGCTTGTCTGAGTCAGATCAGTCAAGCTTTTCTTTTCAAATGCTTAAACATTTGTGCCAAAAATAGAGAAGCTTTTTGTGTAGCTAAATTATTGCAAAGATAAATAAATGGAGGATTACATCAGCTCAATCCTGTAACTCATGGCATGATGAGCTAGAGTTAACATACCAAACTTTCAAGTTATTTACACATAATTTTAAAATAACAACCGTTTCAAATTACTTTTATTTAAAACAAAAAACAGCAATTATTTATAATACTGCTAAAGTGTTAAAACTTATAATGTTTATAATAATCTTACCCATAATATGTCATACTGCCATGTATTTATATAAGAAAAAATAACTTATGATACCTTTTTTGTTATTCTTCACTTACTGCCTCCTTAATATTGAATATTAGCTTCCTACGTCAGGTGTACCCAGACTGACTGATGCATCCATTGGGTGCGAACATCTTAGCTTATATTGCCTTGTGTTGGTTCATCAGTATTTATGTATGTGGTCATAACACTGGAGCACAGTCAGCACAAAATGTGACAGCAGAGCAAATGGTAGTTTGGAGTCTGGTTGAGTGTATCGTGGTTTCACATTCACTCTGAAAAATCAAAAGTGCTTGCCCTGCGGTTGACCCTTTATCCAGCCAGAAAATCGTTGCCCCTCAAAAGCTGGAATGAGGTGGAATGTGGTGCTGTTTTAGGTGGGTTTTTCCACAGGTTGGCAGATTGACAAACAACGTAGTTGGTATTGGTCAATTTTAAAATGTTGCTATTTTAAGCAACTCCATGATGAAGACATCTTAATTGTGGAAAAAAAAGGACTTCAGTGGCCTGGCGTCATTGTTGGTGATTTGCATTTATGTGGAAAAAGGTTCCTTGATGTTAAAGGGTAGTGAGCAAATTGGTTCGAGATAATAACAAGGCAACAGTCCTTCAAACATCCACTTGTTACAGTTTGTGCAGAATACCACCTTTGAAGATCGAACAAGCAAACTCTTAAAGGAATTTGACTACAACAGCAGAAGACCACTGTGGGTACTGCTTGTATTACCCGAAAACAGTGAATTCACACAAGTTTATCAAACATCAACATGTTAGAAAAATGTTGCCTGGTTCGATGAATCTTGATTTTAACTATAATATTCAGATGGTAGGGTTAGGGTCAGATCTTAGCATGGATACATCCATCCTATGTTGTGGTAGTGTAATGGTGCAGGACACATTTTCTTGGTACATTTTGGGGTCCGTATTACCTAATCATCATTTAAACACCACACAGCGACCGTAGTCCAGCCGTCTTTTGATGTATCCTCCCAGCAGATTAATAAAACATGTCATAAACTCGAATAATCTCAAACAATTACAGTGGATTCACAGTACTCGAGTTCCTAAAGTAATAGGTGGTTCTCTTCCAAGGTCAACCTAAAAAAAGTGGCCATTGGGTGTGCCAACAGACTGTTTTTGTAAAATCTCACTCAAGAGACAGACTTCACTAATAAACAAGGAAAGAAGGAGGACACTGTGTAATGTTTGGTTGCAAAAGAGGACCCAAGTACAGAAACTTTACGGATAAAGGAGATTTTAAGGACGGGAAAATATGAGGGAGCTTACAATGAACACCGGGAACAATGGAGAATAAAGAAGGTAAAACACGAGAAGCCACAGGAGTGCAATGGAAGGAGCCAGTGGGGAACAATGAAAACCAGGAATCTTAAATACAATCAGGGAAAGATGGACATGATAAAACAACCAGAAGAGTTAATCTAAGGTAAGTAGAGTAGAATGGCATACTGAAGAAGAGAAGCAAAGAGAATGAAATAGAAACTGGAACCAAATCTGAAACGTAAAGAAGCAAATTCAAAGTCCAAAACACCCACCCGCCATAACACACTGCCTTTAGTGTAAACAAGAAGATGTGACTGAAAAGATGGAAAGATGTATACCTAAGGCCATATATTGCTGTCTAAATGTGGTCAAACGGCAGCTAGGAATAGGTTTGATCAAATTAGCTAATTAACCCTTTAAACATGTTTGTTCAATCTACATTTGGATGGAACCTTGTAGCTTGAAGCAGATCATTTCCAACATGTTTTTTGGGCTTTATGAAGACAAGGTCTGGCCAGTCCATCACATGGTTTGTTTCCTGCTCATCAGATGACTACTGAAGCCTGAGCTCCTCAGATTTTATTTTATTTTTTCCCACTTTCTCCCTTGTCATCTCTGCAGTCTCTTCTTGTTCTCTTTTTGTCTCTGGCCACTTCTCCTTCTCCCATGGACTTGCTTTGAGTCGCTGGTGAAATATTAACCAGGCTTTGATGCTTATTAATTGTCCCACTCAGTAATTGAGATGCTCGGTGGAGCCCGTACCCATGGCGACAGCAACAATCCGTCACCATGGAAACAGTATCTCACCCACCGACACACTGGAGAGAGGGAATGGTTGGGTAAGAGTTGGTGGGAAATGCAGGACAGATGGCAAAAAGTAGAACTGGTTGTGGTTCTTTAAGGCACTAGAATAAAAGTTAGAAACAAGCAAAAGTAAGTAACTTTTATAAAAATATGTCTTTTTTTTTTTTTACATATTTGTGAAAAATGTCACCATGTCCTGACAGTACAATAATCTGTGAAAAAAAATCAAGTTCCTCTGCCTCTTTCCTGAAGTCCTACTGTCATTTGTAGAAATACACTGCTCTCTGTCATAAACAACTAATCAGAGGCAGTAGGAGGGTCTTAACGCTGTCAATCAGGCCTATGTATATGCTGCTCACACCTTCCTCCACACAGTACATACAAGCTCAAGATTGATGATTTGCTCCAGCTGTGCTAATAACAGAAAAACAACCTAACCTTGCTGTAATCTTACAGGAAAACTGTTTATCCTCAGTCATTGGTGGTCATGCTAACTAGCACAGCAGGCTACTTAGCATCAGGGTTAGGAGAAGCTGTAGCATAGCAGAGAGGAAGTGGTAGTGACTATGTGACAAGGCCTTTCTTCTAACTTTGATTGTTTCTGACTGGGACAGTTTTAACAAATATATAAAAATCTTATTTTTACAAAAGTTATCTGCAGCTTTAGTTTCTCCATTCCTTGTGGCGTAAGGGAAATTTCACTGCAGTTACCCGCATAAAGATGCAGTTGATTTTTGCAGATAACCATCTAAAGGCAACTTAACTGTGCTGTCTACCGTGTTGCGTAATTTGAAGCAAAGACAGATTTAGACATGTTTCACCGGGTTATTTAAATCATAGTAACTGTAGAGGTACTCAATGGATTTTTTTAAAAACTTTTTTTCTGAAGTAAATCTCAGTAAAGCATGTAAAGTCTGGTCACGTTACAGAGCTGAGGCTGTGTGAAAACATATTTTAAAAACAACCCATGTTGAAATCTGCAACTGGAACATTTCAATTTGGAGAAAGTAAAACATTTTAGTAGACAAGGTAAAAGGAATTACAGAGCATGTTGTTAAATTTGTGACTCTACATATAAGCAGTTTCTCACTCTGAGAATATTGAGGGTGTTTCTGCTTTTTCACAGTGCCATGGATAAACTATCACTGCTTTTACCGTTCACTTTCACACTATACACAACACCCAGATGTGCTGCCATAACATTAACGGAGCACCTCGATCTAACCACAGATGTTCTTGCTCAAAATGAACAGATCATTTTTATGAGCTCTTTTTTAAACATTTAAGCCATTTTATTTTAATTTTATTTTACCTTTGTAGTTTGGTCGGAAAAGGAGGTTTATATTTTACATTCTTTCAACTGTATGATCAGCAGTTATTGATAGCAATGCACCAAGTCAGCCGGTGAAATCAGCCTGTTCTGATTGATGGTTGATAGGTGAAATACTGAATAAATACCGTCCCTGATTCATTAAATGCATCACAACTAAGAACTACCAGGGTTTGGTCTTTAAACCAATGTCACTTCTTTTGAGTTCAATGAAATTAAGAAATAATCTTGGAACAGAGTGTTTTCACTCATAAATGACAAAATTGTTTTAATTTATTTATTAATTTTCTGTTGGATTCAAAACTACCTCTATCCAAAAACCTGCAGCAGTTTAACCTTCACAATAAAAAATGAGAACCAACTTTTAAGTCCTCAAAAAAATGGGCATCCATATCAACAAGAAAAAGTCTGGTTGGTGCAACTTTACACATTTAGACTAGATGTTTTTCTATTTAAGTCATAAGTTGTATGTAGTGTTAAAAGAAGTAGGAACAAGTCTCAGAGGAAGAGCAAGATGAGAGTTTTAGAGGAGATGAAAGGAGGATGGTTTAAACTGGGGCTGGTTGATGAAGTAAAGGAAGCTGGAGATAAGGTGTAGAGTGAAGCTGTGTGTACATGTAAATATGTCCTGTTGAAGGCTGGGAGCTCTGAGGCTTTTAAAAACTTGTGGGCTTTTGAGACAGGATGGTCAGGCTCTGGAACGCTACCTTGCAGGGCCAGATCCAACGTCAGCCATCGATAGTTTGACACTTTTCACCGGCACATGACACATGCTCAACACAAATCAGAAGATCCACAATCCATCACCACTGACTGTACTTTAAAGGCCCTAACCAGGTTAATTTCCATGTTTATGAATTAAAAACTAATAAACAAGGAGATATTTTTTCCTGTATTGCTAATACAGACAACAGCTTCATACCAAACACATTTCTTATAAATCCTGAACTTATTTAGCTGTTTTAGACAAACAGTAAATTGGATTTTATTGTTTTTATTTCTTTTATATAGTAGTTTTAAGTAGCTGATGACCAGAATTGGCTGATCTTCAGCTTTGCAGTTGTTGACCACCAAATGCATCATACTACTGAGCAAGACTAGGTTGTGCTTTACCACTCTTTTATGTAGTTTCTCTTACTATTAAGTGGAAAAGACCCAGACTTGCATACAGAGTCGCGTTTCAATCGAGTTAGCTATTCTTAACAGTGGCCATATTGTGTGACTGTAATAAATGTCTATGCTTTCAGATGAACTGTGGAGTTGACTTGCTACCGATTTTGAGTTTGACTGGCTCTAACTAATGACTAGTGATGGTGAACCTAAGTGTTACCAGGATGCAGTAGCAACTTTCTTTGGCTTGGCAGCTCGGATCTTCCCAACCTTCAAACTGAAGGTTGAAAGGTCCACAAAATTCAGGGGGTTTGAAATGATAACTTCTACCTATGGGAAAGACATCTTGAAGAGCAACATTTTAATGTTATGAATGCCAACCGTTTCTTTTGAGTTTGATCACAAAAACAAGAGGCAAAATATTACAGTTAAATTAGACTTAGTTAAACTTTGGTCATCTTTGATATTTGAGGAATTCCCATTTCCTGACGCTTCATGAAACATATCTGACCATTGCCTTTCGATAGGGTGGGCTGTAGCATATTTTTATCCTAAACATGGGGACCACTGTCATAGAAAGGTTAGGAACCACTGGCATTACTGACCCTTGAAGGAACCAAAAATAGAGAAAGCTGAAGTTTAAGTTGCTTTGCAACATAGACATTCCTCTGCTAAACCAAAAAAATACTAAAATCTTGCAATATCCTGACTTGGTTACGGTAGAATTAAAACTGAAAATGACTAGCAACAGATTATTTTGTATTTGGGACAGCAGGATGTCCTTGTTACCTCTTCCTGTCCTTTTTTTTTTTTTTTTTGCTTTTACACCAGCTGTATTTCATCCTAACTCACCTTCATTCCTGACCCAAAGACTCCATTCCCTCAACATGGCAAGTTGCCGGACAGTGACATCATCAGACACTCCCCTTATTGACCTACTGTTTAAGTAGGACAGGCTGGATTTAAGATGCACTGTTGTCACGCTCACAATAGACTCATAACCACATACACAAAAAATTGAGCACACTGAACTGCTCACTGATGCCAAAGCAGGTCATCGCTGGGTGCCCGAGAGTAGTGCACGCTGCAGCACGGTTCATGTGTGTTCTCTGTTGCAGGTAAGGAATGGGAGGAAATGTGAGAGCCTGGGGTCAGCAGGTGGAATCAATACTTTAGGCATCCTTGTTTTTCACAAACTCCACCATAAGATTTCAGAGAAACAAATCTGTTCTGTTAAATTATAGAGAGAATAACTTTGAGGATTTTTTACTTTGTGAAATCCAGAAAATGCAAAAACTTGGAAATATCCAGATGTTGCATATGTCTAAAAAACACATACCATTGAAACCATTACTGCACTGGCCAAGTGATTGAAATCTCTTGCTTGCTGACCAATGATCAGCTGGTTAAATACTGAAAGAAACAGATACATCGAAACTGTAAACTCAAGCTTTTCCAATCTGTAAGAACATTAACAAACAGAAGAATGCGATTTGATTATAGTTTATTAGAAATATGATAGAAGTGATATGAACTTAAAGGTGGTGTAAATACATCATGGATCTGCTATTGTTGTCTCCGTTTCGCCTTTCCTATATTTGAGTATTTCAAAATGAACATTTTATTGTACCTCGCATATTTTTGAAAATGTGAGGTCAAGAAAACATACCAGTTGAAAGTTCAACCAACTAATATCTATGTCGCTGGTTTTAAAGACCTCGGCACCAGACAGTTCCCTCCTTGTTTGATGTTTTCATCATACGAGATGATCAAACCGTCATGGTAGACACATACTGCATTAGTGTGGACAGAATTATGCATACTATCTGGTTAGATAATTTCCTCCAATCACGCAGCCCCAGTCAAGGCTCCCTTATGCAACTTGGATCTTTCTGAAGGCTGTTTTCATCCGATGGCAGTGACTGGCTGATCCTCAGAGGCTGCTCATCAGACCGTCTGCCAGTCCATCTGGATATCACACGCTCATCTGCACTGTTTGTGATCTTTAAGATGACTAAACAGGCTTTAATGATGTAACTGGGAATGTCCATTCTATTTAATCTACGGGTTCTTGCAAATGTATTCATGTATTTTTTTTCACAATTTGCTACATCACAACACCAGACTTCAATTTTATCTGGATTTTATCTAAAGTGGTGGCCAACTAATGGTTTTTAAATTTTTTCCAATAAAAATATGAGAAGTGTGGTGTGCCGTCTTTATCTGCGGTTGCAGTTGCTACAATTTGATGCTAATCTACCAGTTTTGCACATCTGGACACCAAAATTTTGTCCATGTTTTCCTTTTAAAAACACCTCAAGCTCAGTAATGGCAAAAAGAAAATGGATTCATTTCTGGATTTTGGTTGGGCCATTTTTCTTTGATCTGAACCAGTACTTCCCAAACTTTTCAGTAATTGACAGTAGAAGAGGTTTGTGGTCTTTCTTCTTGGTTGAGAATAGTACAAAGTCATTAAGACACATAAAAAAAGCTTCCCAGTCCTTATAGGGGAAAAGCATAGTCACAGAATGATGCTGCCACCACTAAGTTTCACTGTGAGGATGGTGTGATGAGAGTGATGAGCAGAGTTTGCCCTTCCCACCACCTAAGACAGTATTTCTTATGATGAAATTGACTCTTTAAGTTCAAGTTGACTCTTTAGTACATTTGCTGGATTTTATTTAGGGGTATCAGAGTAAAGGGGACTGATTACAAATGCATGCTGCTTTTTGAAACTTTTGTAAACATTTTTTAAAATCATGTGTACTTGTCCTACCACTTCACAATTACAGCGCCACCCGCACCACAGTTCAGATCTCATGAGTTCACCTGTTTGTGTATTTTTCTATGGAACCTGACTCCTATTTGTTTGCAAAGAATTTGCTGACTTTTTTTTTGTTGTAGAGCCTACATAAAATATTAAAAAGGAAATGCAGGCATTGCAATCCAACCAGTACCTCAGATGGTACTGGTTGCTCCTGGACTGGCAAAGCAGCCAGTCCAGGAGCACCATTTATTTTGCTTGACATTGATTGGCTGTATCCCCAAGAGTGGAAATAAGGAAAAGTGCATTAGCGCGTAGTAGTGCCCTAAAATTGGCACTTATACATGTGTTTTTGAGGGTCTATTGTGTATTCAAAGATGTTATCCTGTTGTGGTCCCTAACCCTGACAAATGCTGGCCGAGTATTGGCTGTTTTTGTGTCTGTGTGTCACGAACGATCGCAGTAGACTTCATCAAAGTTTGAATTTTGTAAGAGGTGTTGAACTTTTACAGAGTTGTTGAAACCATATCTTGTGGCGGGTGACAAGCTTTATCCTCTCCCTTCGTCTCCACCAACCCCCCGACCAGCACAAAGCTCCAGCTCTTCTTACATTATTAGCCGTCTGTGATGTTACATTAAAGATGCATGACTGTCATGCAGTCTCACTCAGCACGAGCCTCCTGTGTGTGCTCGAGTTGCTGGCCAACAGAAAGAGGGACAAACACACACACACACACACACACACACACACACACACACACACACACACACGTTCGTCGTGTAAAAGTGCGGGAGCTTTCTCAAAGCCCAAATTTGTCATTTGACAGATGGATGTGGGAGGCTGTCACAGAGACTAAACGCTCCTGAGAGAGACAGAGAGAGATGTCTGGTTGGATGGCGATAGTGAGCTCGGTGGACTGGTAGTGGGAGGGGGTTAGCCACACAGTATTGATATAATACAAGCGTTGAGTGCCCTGTCTGCCTGGTTGAGTGCTTCTTTGTGCTGTGGCATATGGCTCCTGTGTGTTTTTTATTATATCAGTCATATGTGTAAGCAGGCAGATTGAATGAACGTAACAGAGTTGGGTTTGTGTGTTAACCTCGCTCTGAAGTCCAGCTTAAATTAACTTCACACAAGTCTGGAAAAATATGGAGGAGTATGGCATTTAATTTAAGTGGTTTCTAAGGATGGATAAGTAAGGAAAAATATTTGTTTTTCCATCCATCTATCCATCCTTACAGTCTGTTTGTTGCAGAAATATCTCCCATGAATTTAGTTTTATCATAACCATATTTAACCTCCTCCGTATATAGGACGGACTGTGCTGCACTGATTTTGCATCTAGGACACCAAGGAAAGTGACTCAGGTGTGGTGATAAGAGGATTTTTTTTTTAATCATAAGGTATTCGTAGAGACTGAAATGAAAGGAATTTAATAAGTAGCAGAGCATATCTAGTATAGGTTTTGTTGGACTATTGAAATTCAGCTGCTACATAGGACCAGATCTGCACTGGACAAGTAAATTCATGACCAAAACTTTATTGCTGCTAACAAACAAAAGGATTAAAACCCCTGGAAGCTAGAGTCCGGAAAAGGATTGGATTTTGACATGTAAATGTGTTGGAGCCATTAAATATTAAGAGGACTTAGTTGGCCACACACACGTCCTTCTCTTGGTGTGTGTTTGCAAAGTCTCCCTTGCTCGTATCAGTGTCCTAATTGGTCTAATAAGATTAATGAGGCAAACTAGATTCTTCTGCTCTCCCTCCTCCCATCTTTTTGTTGTCAGGGCGGGGAACCTCGTCTGCACACACACAACCTGGTAAATCCAAGTCACGCTACAATCCATTTAAAAGGGTGGTGAGGTAAAAGCCATCTTCTGCCACGGTGCCTGGAATTTTATTGGCACTGAAACTGTTAATCAGTTACAGAAAATTAATGAATAACTCACTTTTCCTCAGCTTTTTTCTCTACTTTGGACCAACTGAGAAAATAATAATAATCAAAAAAAATCACTTGACAAAGTCTGCAAAATTTTTTCTCAAGATACACGGCATTGACCAGTTTGAGAATCTGATGATGCTGTAAAAATACCCAGTTTTCTCACGGTATTGACACACAGTTCAAATCAGAAAACACTTTATTGTTTTTCTATTGCTGAAAAACAAACATAAGGAAAATTTCACCCCAATATCTTGCAATATTATCAATTAATTTATTGATTCTGCATACAGAATTAAATATTCTTAGAATTCTTTTCTGTCCATTTTGATGGCTACTGCTTAGAGAGCACAATAAATGGATTTATTCAAGATAAAGGTAACACAAAGCATGTGCAATGTACTCTGTCATTTGATATAAAAGAGTAATTTTTCCTACAGTCAAATAACTTTTAATTTTAGTGGATCCCCAGTATTGGCAGTCGGCGGACAGATGTAAGTTAAAATATCCTTTGAAAATGCTTAAAACTTAAGACTGACCTGCTCTCTAGTCTCAGCTCTAGTTCTAGTAAGCAGAAAAGAATAAAGTATTTGCCTTTTCTGACATAAAGTGACATCTTGAATTTTTTATATCCATTATCTTCTTTTTTTATTCATATTTTTATTGATATTTTTGCATATGGAACAAAGGCGTTTACATATTCCAGGGTGCAAAAGTGTTGAGCATAAACAAACTGTTTACACCGCTGACTTTAAGATGCATGTTTTCAGGAACAAAGAACACATGCAGAACAGCTCCAATAATAAAACATAGTGAAAGAAAATTAATAGTGAAAAAACACACACACATGTGCACATGCATATATACACTTACACAAATAAATACACATCCGAAAAACACACACACACAAAAAAAAGGAATGAAAGCTGGGTGCGCAGGAGGTTTTACATTGAAGCAACAAACTCAATAAATGGTTGCCATTTAGAGTATAATTTGTTCAAGTTATCTATTTTATTCTTAATTGCTGCATGCCCTGGTAAATCCTGCAGATTAATCACTCATCACAGGCGTTATGTGGTTTGTGCTTCGTTTCCAACTTCTAATTGTTCCCGTGTAACTAAGGCTCAGGTGTCCTAGTTACTGTCACCTGCTTAAGGAATGATTGAGAACACTCCACATGGTTTGTGTTTGCTTTATCCTGAGTAAACTGATTGGGGGACATTTTAGCATCACTTGGTTTATGACAGCTCAAACAGAAACAGATGAGCTGAGTAATCCCAGAAGTAAAAGAGTAGAAGTTTGACCAAGGCGAAAGCAGTTCTTCCGCTGAAGGTTTTCTCCCATTTTTGCATCACTTCAATAACCCAACCACACTGAAATGTTTCCTGTGCACTTTTCATGGTTAAATCTCACACTTTTATAAGTACAGGTATAAAAGACTAACATGAATTCATAACAATGGTAAAAACAGACCTTACATACAGTAGATAAAACCTTTTATAGCTTTTATAACTTTTTCATACCTTAAAGCAATTTTATAGTGTTTCTTGTTTTTATTGGAACATATTGTACAGCAGGCATCTAACTAAATTTTCTATTTTTAACATTTCATTCCAGCTACAAGATTCCAGCTTTTTGGCATTCCTAGTAATTTAATCCCTGAATTAAGCTGTTCTTGGGATGGGTCCTGGTTGCTTGGCAGTCTAAACTGATTGAAGTTCAGGAATTAACTTACATCCAGTTAAAATACTTTACAGGAAAATTTGTCTGATGGTGAGAGTAACTGCAGCCATTATTGAAATAACAAATACTAAAGCTTTAATTCTTTCGATGAGGAAAAAAGATTAAACTCAGGCTTCCATCAGGAAAACAACGCACTAAACCTCCTGTTATGGAAGAAAACACTCATGAAGGCACCACATGATTCAAGTGGCGGTCGTCAGTGATGATGTGCAGTTTTTGGCTGGCGTGTCACCCCGGGAGCCAAGCACTAAATCAATAATGGTGCTGTCCATTTGCTGCGCTCTGTTCCAAATCAGTCTGAGTCCATCTTTCTGCCGAAATCCCCACTGAGATGCGCTGTTATGCAAGAGGTTACATTTGGGGATTAGCACATCATTTTCAAGGGTAGACATCAAGAATCCAGAGGCATTTATAGGTCACAAATCCCATGCTGTCATGTATTATACTTACAACAAAAGGATTTTTCAATGCTTGTCCTTACATCATCTGTATCTTTCAGTATGTTTAGTTTGAGGCTGATTCCTTTACATAAAAAATAGTCTACACAGACATTTTAAAGGAAAGTGTGTGAGTTATTTATGTATGCGTTTGATTACCTATTATATTTTGTAGATCTGCATTTGACAGTGTATATTTTCTGCATAGATTGCAAGTAATTGCCTATGATGAGAGAGAATAAAGAAGAGTTCATTTAGTATTTGTTTGTGTTTTTTGTCTCATGTTCACCACTGTCTGATGGAAGTGTGTGTATTGCTGCCTGTGTGCGTGTGTGCGTGTGTGTCAGTCTGACTGTTGCATAAGAGGATCTGCTGCTGTCCCAGAGCTTAACGAAGGATTTAAGCCTCTCTTTCTCACTCTCTCTCCTGCGCTCTCTCCTTCCTGAGTCGTCTGCCCCTTTAGCACTCTGTTATACTTGCTAATCTCTGTAATTGCATGTACATTGTATGTGGATTGTGTAATTGCACTGTATGTTCCATTTTATATGCAGGTTGTCTAAGTATTAAGATTTTATTATTCTGAGTTTCTTGGATCATGCGTAAGTAGATTTTACGCCAGAGATTACAACACAGCTGCCTTTTTATGTTTTTAACTGTTGTGAAAATGTAACAAAAAGATCTGTTGTTTAATAATTAACTTTATTCACTGTGTGTTTTATCATTTTTGGCGTATAAACTGTCTGAGGCGTCCAAGTATCACTCATTACAAAAGCAAAATATGCAGTAAATCAACAATTTCAATTTCAATTGAAGAAATACACGAACCACGATTCAAAATATATTCTATATATTAGCAGAGATGGCAATTTAAGGCAGAGTTTCATAATTATTTTTAAACCAAAGAAAAATACATTTATGAAATTTCCAATAGCTGTTTTAATCATCCTCTATTACCAATTAGCAGTATTAATGCAGTTCAGAGAACGTAGCTCCATGAAGGGATATTTCAGGTTATTTGATGTGATTTTTCTGGGATGTTTTAACAGTAATAGCCCCTATTACTGTTAGTGTAGTAAACAGATGACATATTTCAATGGGTTTGTACAAAAGTAAAAAAAAAAAAAAAATGAGTGGTGCAATCTGAACAGCTAGCATGCTTGTCTCTTGGTTTTAGCTGATTTTACACATTTAAAACGGATACAAACAATGCTAGTGGATGTAAACATTTTCACTTTTAAATGATACCGTGAAGTTTGTTGCTGTTTACTAAGCAAAGTGACTGCTGACACATCAGTATGCTGTAAATCCACCATGATCAGAGTCAACTTTAGCATTTTGTATCACACTACCAGTTGTGCAGAGACACCAGGTCTTGCAATGGCAAGAAAAGTGATTTTTTTTTTTCTTTTGTTTTGGAGTGATTCACTCCAAAATTTTGAGTTAGTAACGTCTGCCCATGTGTGTAACTTATTAATAAGAACTTCACAGAACTTCAAAAAACCCACTCCATGTCTTTATGTCTTTATATTTCTGAAAATGTATATTTATAAAACCAACTGCGATTTTTCCGGCCGATGATGAATCTTTAAAAAACCTGGCCTGGCGAATCTTCATTTTGGCAGATACCGATTTTTTTTGTCTGAAAAGTCACTAAATATAGTGAGAAAGTTGCAGAGTTTTGTTTATCACAACCTCTAGTTATCAGTTCCAAACCCAGGATTTTTAATGGAAAACAGACTGAAAGATAAAAACATACAACAGGGGAACCTTTCTGTACTCCATTTAGCCTTCCTGTTATCTGCTCAAGTCTGGCTCTCTCTTTTAAAAGAAACCTGGGTTAACCAGAGGTGGTTTCTTTGGCTTATTTTTCCCAACACATGGCTAAAAACAGCTAACTCTGAGTCTTACTTCCTTATTATCAACTCCCACTCTGAAGATTGTAATTCAAGCAAACAGGTAGCTGTGAAGTACGGTGTGTCCACTGAAGAAAGATTAGATTTTTGAGTGTCGGACCAAACGTTTGTGGCTTCAGGTTTTACACTATCTCATAGAGTTAATACATTTTTTTTTACTTTGTAATGTATCCAATGTTCCATCTATGTCTGAACAACTTTGCTGTGAAAGAAAACGTGTCAGTAAGTGGCTCCTCCTTCTTTAGTAATTGATTTTTAAGCTGACTACCCTTTTTATTGACATCAACAAAATGCTTTTGAGTCTGCGGTCAGACACTTTCTTCCTGCCTTTGTGTAATTTGTGCACCGTGTGAGGCATCATGGGAGTGAAGTTAACCCATTGCCGTTACAGCTGCTCTGAGGGAGACGCACAGAGAGGTTACAACAGCACAACATTGTGTGTTGGTACAGGGAATTAAACACTTTATGCAGTTCGATTTGGATGCTCAGCCGCTTTATCTGACTAACTGTTGCTGCACATGTGTGGGAATGGCTCAGTTTAATCAACTCTATCACTTCTGGTTTGAAACCTGACAGCTCTTTTTACCAAAGGCCAGAGTCAAGATAATGGGAGAGCTTTAAACACAAGGTGTGAATGAAAAGTTCAAAGAATCCAGTTAGCACATCACGTACGGATTTGCATTGAATAGCAGCAGTAAACGAGGTCCGTAATGATGCTGAAATAACAGTTATAAAGACAATGGAGCTAATGGTGATAATGATACAAGTGCTGGTGAGAAGTGTAATTCTGGTGAAGATAATGACCTCTTATGTGGGGGTTGTTGTGCTTGTTTGTACTGGAGGACAGCCCCTTCTGCTGCACTCGCTGTTCTGCTGCGTTTTTCTCCCTCTGATTTACGTTTGTTTTCTCCTCCATCTTTGTCTTTGCGCAGATCGACTTGGAGCCGGAGGGGAAGGTGTACGTGGTCATCGATCTGTCTGGATCCACCACTGAGGGTAAGATCACAGCAATGCGACATTTTAGTGCAAAACAAAGGGAGCACAGCACAGTTAGTATTACCAGAGCAGCGTTTCTTCTCATAACTGTGTGTTTTTTGGTGGGAATTATAAGAGCGATCCAGAAAGGATGGGAATATTTAGAAAGTATACTCTGCATGTATTTTAATTCTTCTGATTATGTTGTGAGCTTCATGGCGTGTTGTTAGGAATATTTAAAAATTTACTGTTTAGCCTTCGAAATTTTAATTCCCCCCAAGCAGAATAAAAACAATGCATGTATATGTTAATATCCACCACAAACCAAAAACTTCTTTCAGTCTCGCGTTTGTGCAATTTGGATGTGTGTGCGCTTCTCTCCTGCTAGAAGTGTAGTAGGAGAGAAACCTTATTTTTCCCTCAAGAAGAGTAAACATTATACACATACAGTTGACACCAGAAGTTTGCATACAACAAGCAAAAACACACACATACCTTTGTTTTTTACAGTCTAAAGTTAAATCCAACCAACATTCTCTTGTTTTAGGTCAGTTGCCACTTTGTAACCACTTTGACTTTGTGTTTAGAGTCATTCTCCATCTGGAAAACCCAATTGCCCCTGAGGTTTACCTTGTTAGATGACGTCTTCAATATTTCCACGTAATATTCTCTCCTTTTTATGCCATTTATTTTACAAAATGCACCAATTCCTCCTGCAGCAAAACAACCTTGTAACATGATGCTGCTACCTTCATGCCTCACATTAGGGATGGTTTTCCCAACAAACTTCTCCATTTTTTCTCCAAATGTAACAATCTGCTTTTTTTAATGTTTCTTTTGGAATAATGGCTTTAACGCTGAGTGGCCTTTCAGCCCATGTCAGTACAGGACATGTTTCACTGTCTTACCAGCTTCAGCAGCATTTTCAGAAAATCTTTTATTCTGAGGTGAATTTGTACATTTTGGATCAAAAACCAGTCTTCTTCCTGAGCTTTATGATGGTTGGACATTTTCATTACGACACATATAATTGTTTGAACAGATTAGCGCGGCACCTCCAAGCATCGATAAATTGTTACCAAGGATTATCCAGACTTTTGCAGCTCCACAGTTCTCTTCCTGATATCGTCATTGATTTCTTTTGACTTTCCGATTGTGTCAAACAAGAAAGCGGTTCATTTCAGGTGTGGCTTTAAAATAGATCCACAGGTGAGCCTCCCGTTAACTCAAAGGTCTTAGATTGGTCATTGAGAGACTGAATTTAAACTCTTTTCTTAGCTGCATGGATTTTGTCAATTTCAGTAAATGAGACGGCATAACAACCTTCTTTGAATGCGTGTTATCCAAATAAGTGACGGACGAAGCAGCTTGCTCATAAAGCACTCTGACGCAAAGGGAACAGCATGTTTTGATCCATTTCAGAAGCAAATAAAAATAAATTATTCAGGCTTTTATGTTTGCGGTCTGATTAATTGATTGGAATTGCCAGTCTGCATGGATAGCATCACTCAAAATGTGTCCCATGTTGTTCATAATTACAAATAAATGTCTCCTGTGATAAGTTCTTTTCGTTTAGATCTCATGTTTTATTTATATAGCAATAAACTATGCCTGGTCTGAATGTACATTTTATTCATATAGATATGCTATAAAATTAAAGACATGTAGCAGCGCTGAATTCTGCCTTTATGTGGGAACCAGTCCACTATATAGATAATAAACCAGTAAATACTGAGTCATAAAGGGTTAATTATTAATTTCAAATTGGATATTTCAGTCACATTACCAGCTTGTAGTTTATCTAAACAGTCAATTGCTTTATTTTACGTCCTGCACCATTTGCTTATCGATACCTTTGGTGAAGATGTGTTAAGGAAAAAGACCATAAAATACATTTGTCTTTTACTGTGCTGACATAATCTTAAACTAAAACTAAAAAGTAGCCGTCCAAGAAATGACTCAAGCGAGAGTAAACAGGTATTTGATAAAAAGGCTACTGAAGTATTGAGGCAAATATTAATCATTTCTTATTTAAAAGTTATATCATCAGACGGACCAAAATATTTATGTTATGTGGACATTTTGGTATATTAAAGATAAAAATAATTCATGTAAATAATTACAAAATAACAAAATCAGGCAAAAATAATAATTTTGTCCAGATGAATTTTGTTCAATGAAACATTTGCAAAAAACTGCAGGTGTGTGTCTGGTGAATCTTTGTTTAAAACAAGCTTGTTCATCGTGCACCCAGTGTGCTTTACCACACTGGGTAAAGCATACAGATACTTTACTCGAGTAAGAGTAGTGATACTTAATGATAGTTACTCAAGTAAAAGTAAAAAGTACATTGTAGTAAAAATACTTCCAAAATTACCTTGTTTTTTTGCCAAAAAGTTACTAAAGTAAATGTAACT
The DNA here is from genome assembly GCF_000485575.1 of Poecilia formosa. NCBI lineage: Eukaryota > Metazoa > Chordata > Actinopteri > Cyprinodontiformes > Poeciliidae > Poecilia > Poecilia formosa. The sequence continues at coordinate 859,635 of NW_006800075.1, forward strand.
ATCTACTTATGAAGATGAGCACTCATCTGCCTCATTTGAGTGCCATGTTCTCTTGTCTTTCCCATTTTGAAGAGGGGCATCTTTGCCTTTGTGATGTTACGTTTGTGGCCGTGGCTTGTTTCCGCTGCCCCCAAGTGGTTGGCTGGATAACACAAACAACAAACACCCTGAAAGTTGTCAGCTCCCTGCCCGAAGGGCAGGATCTATAAAAGGTGCGCGTTCCTAAAAAGCATTCCTAGATCCGTCCTTATTACTCTTCCTTTCTCTGTCTATTCTGTTTCCATTAAATAAACATGTAAACATCCAGAATGCCTCTCTCCGTCCACACAAATTCCCTCGGTCACATGCCACCCGATAAGAGCGGTTTTTGCCCGCGCACATGCATCCTTGCACCTGGTTATAAATAGAAACGTTCTCTGCCTGGCACTCAGCGTCTGTGTGTGTGTGTGTGTGTGTGTTTTGTGATTGTGCTTGGATAACCTGACCAGATGAGAACGCCGCAGAGAGGCCTGGCAGATTGCTTCTGCAGAGGATATCTCTCTGTTTAAATGCGGACAAAGACAGGAGACGAGAAAGCGAGCAGATTCTTAAAATAGAGGGTGATATTGAACCAGAGATTACCACACACACACACACACACACACACACACAC
>NW_006800075.1:860441-877723 GCF_000485575.1 Poecilia formosa
GTGTGTGTGTGTGTGTGTGTGTGTGTGTGCTGGTGGAAAGGAGTAATGGTTCCAGAGATGGAGGGTGAGAAGTAGAGGAAGACGTGGTATTTTTAGCAGATTTATTTTTTTCCCCTGGTGCAATCTGTTCTCTGCAGCTTTAGAAACTGGAAGGACATCTTTCTCTGCTTCTCATTTCTCCACTTTTCTCTCTATCCTGCTACATCTGTTGTTTCAAAGATGAACACACCTATAATGTCACTTAAACTGAGAATATTCAGAGATTTTATTTTTAGATGTCTCACTCAGTTACTTAAACTTAACCAAAACTAAACAAATTGTTTGGGTTTTCTGAGATTATTTCCATAGAAACTCTGAAATGTGACTTTTAAAGATACATTTTTACACCAAATGTCTATTGTCTCTAAAAATGTAGAAGCTGTATTTCACCTTTACCTTTTTCTTTTCTTGGGTAGCATAAAATTGTCAAGATAATACTTATGAAACTACATAAACCTTCTCTTCTTTTGTTCATCCTGTATAATTTTGCTGGCTTAATTTCTGCTTGCTAATGCTTACAGGTTAGTGTTATCTTTCTTCTTAGTACAATAATGTATTGTTGTTAAAGACCTGTGTTGATTTAATCAGATTTTCAATTTGACTGCTGTGTCTTGGCACATTATACGGCTTTAATGTGGTACATACTATAGTATGGTTGTTTATATAGAAAGTACTGGATTTACGAGATCAAACCAAAATGGTGTAAAATTTAAAATCCCATTTTTTTGATTGACATAGAAAAAGTACAGCTGGGTGTCCGTAGTGCCGCCCTGGAAGTGATTTTGGCCACAGTAAAACATGGCACAAATGTGATTTTCAATCACATTTGTGTTTGATGCAATTAAATAAAGTCTCACAGTGACATGCCATTAAAAAAACATACTGGCTAATTAAAATCTTTTAAAAATGGAAGATCCATCACAAAGTGCTAATTTTTTATCAACCATGTTTTTCTCTTCTAATTGAAGTTCATAGCAAATACTGAAGAGCAAACTTTGACATTAAAATAAGTTTTTCTAAGAAAGTGACCCATGTTCTGTTGTTGCTCAGAATTAAAACAATGTGAAGTTGCATTTGTTCATCCATCCACCCATCCATCCATGAATGACGATGGATGTATATGTTTTTTTTTTCTTTTATTATAGCGTCTTGTTTCTGTGAAACACTTTGTGTTGCCTTCACTGTGCATGTAAAAGTCTCAATCAAACAGATTGGCTGATTGTCACCAAGTCTGATGATCTCAGTTTGTGAACTCAATGCAACGTAGCAAAGTCAGAAATTCTCTTTTTCTTGCTTTAAAGTCAGAGTCTCGGTTATAGAGACCAGGTTTAAAAAAACATCTACCTTTACATCTACGGAAAAGTCACAAGCTTCGTGAGATTGACTTCACTTTGACGAGTCACATTGTGGCATTTTATTGTTACGATCACGTGTAATGAAGTGTGGTGCTCAGGGAATACAGATAATGTCAGACAACCGTGTCACAAGGTTTACTGTAGATTTATTGTTCTTTGAAGATCCATTTTGTTTCTATCAAGCCGCTGCTTTGATGTTGCTGTCGGCTTCCTGCTTGTTTTTGTCAAATTTGGACATTCGTGTTTCTGTTTATTTGGCGACCGTCTCCCAGACGCTTGTTCTTCAGGTCCAGAGTACGGCCGTCTCCAAGACAATAACTCTTAGCAGTTGTTAGGCCTCTTCTCCTCTACTACTCAGTGTGTGTGTGCGTGCGTGTGTGTGTGTGTGTCCGAGACAGATGGACGATGTATTATGTAAAGCAAAATGATTTCCGTAATGGACTATTTAGCTGCTGCTCCCCTCCGACCAACGTGCATCACGCACAGATACAGGAATACAGATTTACACCCGTATCCACATGCACAAACTCCCTAGACATCCTGTCTGTAATCGAACTGTGGAGAGGCTCAGCAGTAACCACATCTACAGCGTACCCCGGAGAGAGACGCTGACGGAGTGAGAGAAAGGCTAACTAGGACAGGAGCGCCGAGGGAAGGAGTGTGTGTGGGAGTGAGAGTGGAGGTGGTTCTCTTGTCTTAAGGTTACTCTTGGAAAGCATTTATCTATTGGGGGGATGCAGAAAGGAAGTAAAAAGGACTGGTTGGATGTTGTTCACCGAGGAGGAGTATTTTAATATGCTGTCCTTCGTTTTTGTGCCCACACACGGCAGTATAAATAGCTTTCCACACGTATATAGATGCATAGGCCTCCGGTAGGTGTGGGGTGTCTTTTTTAAAGAGGGAGGAAGGACTGAGAAGGAAGAGGAGGCATTGAGTGATTAGACATCCTGAGCAACATGATGCAAAATCCCGATTTGTACAAACCGTTGCACTAAGAATGAAAAGAGTGGTTGGAAGAAATTTTGTGGCTGAATTAGAGATAAGGACTTCGAGTATGACAGCTTGAGTCACATTTAAGTTGCGAAAAAAGATTTGTGGTGAGATTAGAGCTGAAACAGTCGCATTAATCATGATGAATGAATTATTGAAAGAATCGTCAGCTGATTCATACCTAGAGTACACAGACTCAAAAATGAACAATTTTCTTATAGCACCTATTAAGCCAATACATACATTTTGCATTCAAGATAAAATAAACCCTTTTTCATGTGTAAATCTGAAATCCTCAAGTGGAAGTTTTAGCATCACCTGGATCAAATTCTGTAAAATCAAACCATCTCCCATTAAGCACCTTTTAAGTTCAAATCATCAATCAGTTAATAGATAAAACATAATCAACAGGTCAGCCCTAGTTAATCAGAAATGGCTGAGCTTTTCACATGTTAATGTTCGAAGTATTTTTCTTAGCTGCATCCTTTGCTACAAATCATCAAGTGTTCACTCAGGGATTGCTGTTACATTTTAGTCAATAAAATATTTATTTCCTTATTTAAAAAATGAATTGAATTATTTATTTTGCACCGTGTGCTGATTTTTACCAGATTTTTACCAGGTTACTAAAATAATTATTATTTACAGCTGTAGGTGAGATATAGTTAAGTTGCAGAAAGAAAGAGTGAAGACTTTGCTTAGTCTCAACTAATACTTTTTAAATTCCCCCCCAAAAAAGACTCAAGACTCACTAAAAATTTAAGACTTTATTAGAATGCAAATTGTACTTAAGTCACAAAAACAAACGCTCAAGATTTAGATTTGAATTTTGCTTAAGTGGCAAAAACAAAAACTGCTTAAATGCGCAAAAATACTTGATCATATTTGAATATATTCTAACGTAAATTACATACACCAGACTTTATACATAATAGAAGCACTGATGCAGTTGACATAGCTGACAGAATTGTAAAATTCCTAAAAACCCAGAAAAGTTGTGTTTCTCTGTCCTGCACATAAAAGCAAACAAACGCAGTAGTGTCTTCATTCTGTCTCCTGAGTTCCCAGAACAAACCCGAGCCGGGTTCTGATAACGGTTGAGACGTTTCTGCACTCACTAATTAAGCTGCAGGCTAAGCAGTACGCTGTTGGGCTTCCTTCGTTACAGGATGAGAGATCAACTGACCAGTTTTGCTTCCTCAACATATCGTCTAACCACCAAAGTCCGACTTACGTCAAGTTGACATAGGGCACACATGTGCAGTCAGGTCTGTTTGCTGCCATCAAAATGACATGGTCATAAGTGTTTACATGCACAGCGTTTGGATTAACAACCGACATAAACTACGCCTCTCATCCGGATTACAATTTTATTCAGATTGAGCAGAATTACTTACATGGTACATTTTTATTTATTCTGATTACTTATGTCTATGTGAACCATGTGGCTACTGACTCAAAACTTAAGTCTGTCTTGTGGTTTGGTGTTTGAGTCTTTGTTTCATGTAATTAAGCCAGTACGTAAGGCACAGACAGTGTACACCTCTGATAAGGATGCACATTCTCCTGTGAAAGGGTGCGTTTGATTTATAGCCCCGGGAAGTTCAATGAAGCTGTGCTAACAATGGCTCAGAACAATCTGTTCTTGTGAGCTGCAGCCTAATCATCACATGGCTGTCCCTCACGCTGACGTCAGCCAAAAGTGGATTATTTCAGAACAAAATAACTTTTTATCTCCCACTATTATAAACGTGTTTTTAATACACAAAGATGCATTTTAACAGGCATTTTGCCTGTATTTTATTGTAATTTAATATAACAATGTTGTTTGCTATCTTTTTGCATACATTTTAAAAATGCTTACATTCTAGGTTATAAAAATGATTCATTTTAAATTTTTGTAGTTTCACAATTAAAAAGCAAACTGTTTTTCTACTTGGATTTTATGTTTTTTGTCTGATTCACCGCCATCAGCTGCACCTAATTCAGCTTCATCTCATAAATTATTTACACACTTTTTAGTATGCATATCTCTGTAACACTAAATGAAGATGCTATATGGTGGGACCTAAACATAAAACGCCAAACAAGGCAATATAAAAAGTTTTTTTTAAGAGAAATTTAAAGCTGGGGTGAAGTTATGCCAAAAGCTACTACTATAATTAATTTTCAAGCTTATTCACAGCAGTTCATGTCATGGTTTCAGCAAATACTTCAATGGGATTGGAGACCTGACTTGGATTTCCCCCTCATATACTTGGGACTTGTTTTATGCACAGAGTTAAAGACACTGAAATGGAAAACTTGACACTGTATTTTGGGCAAAACACTTAAGACATGAGCTGGACCCCTCAAAGACTTGACCCTTGACTTTGACTTGAAGTAAAAGACGTGAGACCTAACTTGGATTTGTCCCTCAGAAACCAGAGTTGACTCAGAATGAATGAATTGAGAGTCTTGACTCGGACATGGAGCGAAAAACCAGACTTGACTTGGAAGTGGCCCTTTAAAAACCTGAAACTCGACTCTGTGTGTGTGTGTGTGTGTGTGTGTGTGTGTGTTTTTAATCGACAGCCTCGGGGACTAACGAGAATGAGGAGAGGGTTTTCCGCGAGAGGATCGGTCCTCGCCGCCGACAAGGAGCCGTCCGAAGACGCGTCCATCAAGTCAATGGACACAAGTTCATGGCCACCTACTTGAGGCAACCGACCTACTGCTCACATTGCAGAGATTTTATCTGGTAGGCAACACATAAGCACACCTGTTGCAGCTCATTTGCATCAGAAGTTGAGTTTCTTTGAACTTGCCTGGCTGATAATGCCGGCTGCTCTTGTGTGTGATCCGATAGGGGTGTGCTGGGGAAGCAGGGATACCAGTGTCAGAGTGAGTACTTTTCCCCGGCCCTGTCCAAATTTCTCATGTAACATTGCACTTTATTTATTATTGAAGCAGGAGAACACGGGAGAGGATTACATGTTGCTGAGTGACGGGTGTGATTTGTTCTGGAGCCATTCATTGTCATTACCACACCAAGTGTTAAACACTTTAAAAAAATGCAGAGCAGGACTCTTCTGCAAAACAACATGCACAGTTAATGCATGAATAAGGTTGTGCCACAAACATGTGACAGTTTGTTTGTGGAAATTCTTACCAGCAAAGACTCGAACCCGACACACCAGAGCCATCAAATCCCCCAAGAATTATGTGGGAATTAGAAACCCCAGCATGGAAGTCATTTGGCATTCGATGAGGTTTAAATGCCCTCATCAGTAATTCAATCTGGGCTTCCTGGGTTTCACATCTACTCACTGATAACTTAAATAGCTTTAACTCTTCTGGGACAGCTTACTGTGTTTTAATTAGAGTACTTTTTATATGTTTATCAGATACAGTTTGGCTTAAGTTTCTGAGCAGCCTGAAGGAATCTTGTTTGTCTTAGCAAACCAGACGCCATTAGCTCTGTGCAGCCCTTCCTGCAGCTCAGCTGGTTTGTTTCTGGATATTTTGTTTTTGGAACTGCTCTTCTAAAAATACTTCTAAAATATTAAATATTGTTTTATTTTTATTATTTAATTTTTTTATACATTTAGAGAAATGCGACAGGTTGCTAAATCTCCTTTTTGTTTGGCTGAGGAGGAAACTTTATATAATAATAATTAGTGGAATTATTATTATTGACTGGAGAAACACAAAATCTTACCAAGTAGTTTTGGTCTAGTGTCTAGTGCAAATATCTTAATACACTTAAAATAAGACTAAATTATCTTAAGTATAACCTTTCTTTTACTTAAAACAAGATCCTACATGTTTCTGAGAAGTAACTAGTTAGTTTTGTCTTATTACAAGACAAAACTTGAAATAAGTTTTGTCTTAATGTATACTTGAAACAAGTATACATGTTTCAAGTATACTACTACTAAGTTATCTGCACTAGAAATTGGACCAAAACCTCTTGGTAAGATTTTGTATTATAAATATTTTTGGTTAGCAGAATTTTCCAGCGGTGCAAAAACAATTTTTGACATTTTCAGAAGAAACAAAACTAAGTAGACGAAAAGAACCAGCTGCAATTACATGGCACTGGTTAGTTTAAAAAGTCCTTTTAACATCTAAAGCTTTTCAATACATGTATTGATTTTCTTGGGTAGCAGGACGTTTAGCTGCTTCCCAGACAGGACGCTTGTAGCTTAACACCTGTAGTTTAAAAAAATCTGTACCTTTAACACACTAACTGTCCATGTTTTTCCTCACTGGAAATATTTCCCAATTTCTGGCAGCGGGGTTACTGCAGCGCTACACATGAAACACTCTGGTCACTCCAGCATTTTCTGTCACATCTCATGAGAAACACACCAGACTTTAAGATTTGTCTTTAAATTTGCATCGTTTTGAAGAATTAAGATGTTTTTATTTTGTCATATTAAAATAAAAAATCAGTCACTTATCCAATTGTTTCCATTTAACTTCAATAATAGTAGATCCTTTAAACTCATGTCCATTTTTTTAAATTAATCAGTATCTGCCACACTTCAATTACAACAGCACAGGAGTGATTGCAATGCATTGGTGCTTTCAGTATGTACCTGTGTTGTCCATAAGCGCTGCCATCTGCTCATCATCACCACGTGCGCTGGGATGAAGAAGCAGGACGAAACAGCCGAGGAGGTAAATATGTGCAAACGCATGCAGTTAAACCCACGTGTCTGCATGTACTGTAAACGTCTTTTCTCCCTCTTTGTCTGACTATTAGGACCATCTAGTTCTTAAATGCCAAAATGTGACACAAAAAAATGTTTGTGCACCTTGTAATAATTTGAAATACGCCCACAGTTGTGCCTCCATGTTGTGAACCAGAAGTTCACAAAGCCAAGACTTCATATTCTGGGCTTCTGAATTTGAAAAAGTAATCGAGATTTTTCTTATTGTTTTAGCATTCAGCAAATAACAACAAATATTTTGGCTGTAGCTCCCAAAACAGAAAAAGTTATCCGGATTTTGCCAGACAGGGAGAAAAGAAATTACGTCTAACTGTATTTATGCTGATGTTTGTGTTTGTGTGGGTTATGTCCCACTTGTTTCTGCTTCTTTCAAGCTTAATAAAGATGAATAGAAAATGCATCCAGAGTTTGTTACAAGTCAAACATGTGCACTCGTCCTCTGTGTAATCCTTTGTGCGTCTCCCTCTGCAGGTGGGCTCAAGGGGGTTCAGCGTTAACATTCCCCACAAGTTCAGTATCCACAACTACAAGGTGCCTACCTTCTGTGACCACTGTGGCTCTCTGCTGTGGGGCCTCATGAGGCAGGGCCTGCAGTGTAAAGGTGAGCTTCAACTCAGCCACAAACTTACCATCTGAAAAAAGGCAACACTTTTCAATAAAAGTCTAAATAAAAGCTTCACAGCAAAAGCCAAGATGAAATCATCAGCTTCAAAGGGAGTTGTAGTTTGCAGTAATTGAATTTCACTTTTAAAATGAATGAATATTTCATACAGGAATTTTATGTTTTGTATAAGTTGAGTGATTTTGTGGCAAAAACAGATTTTGGGTAATTTTTTTGCTATTTTTAGGAGGAGTGCATAAGTATATCTCATGCCTAGTACCAGATTTTGTATTGCAGGCGTCGTCAGTGTGGGCTTCATGAACAGCCAATCAGTTTCAGAGAACTGTCAGCACACATAAGCCTGTCGTAATGACACATTTTACTGGACGATAAATTGTCCCACACATTGCGATAAACCGTAATATTGTCGTTTTGAGACAATCTTCAAGTAATATAATGGCAAAGGCATAATAATGCAAGAACACATTCTGAAAAATGAGTAAACTTTAAATTTTAGTGAACTTTTAACACTAAATCTGGAAGACATTTTAAATATTCAAAATAAACAACAGAAATCAACAAATGTAATGAATCATGAAGTCTTTGTAAACAACATTGTCCTTCAAAAAAAAGGGGCCAGTTGAAACCAAAGCACCAAACTGAAGACTTTTGTCATCCAGTTTTTGATAGAAAGAGAAAAACAATAAATCATGCAAATGAAAATGATTGAACTCGTTTTAATTTATCATGCAATTAACTGATTTATTGTTTATTGTGACAGGCCTAAGTACATTCGTGCTAAATTATGTTTAGCAGTGGATTACTTCAGCTGAGAGATTTAATATGGATTATATTTAATTAATTTAAGTTTATAGAAGAAAGGTCCCACATGCTGTGTAATTTTGTGATTGAACCATAAATTTTAAAGGAGGCGAAAGGAGAAATTATACATTTGTAGTTTTTGGACAAGATGGAGGACACTGACAAAAACAAACCCTTGAGTTTCTGAAGGGAAACATTGTGAGGCAACAGAGAATAAGTTCAGTGTTTCTGCAGCTGTTTACTGTTTGATCCATATGGGATCATTCAAGTAGAAATACCACATGATACAGACAAACATGTAAAGAGGTCTCAACAGATTGGTGATTATTTTAGTAATTAGTTATTCTATTGATTACTCTGACAATGAATCATTTAATCGGATAAAAAAAATAGTCACATTCTCCAGATTTCTCATTCCAAAATGTGAAAAGCTTAACTCTTTCTGTTTGTTTCAACATTAATACCGGGTTGCTATGTTGAGTAGTTTTTTATCTGTTAACATCAGACAAAGTGAGATGTAATTTTTATCCGGTGCAGTTCTGCGCGATATTGTGCTGGACAGATGGGTTTAATTCAGTCTTCTGTTATGTGATGACTGGAGACAGGACCTCATCTAGCACCTCTAAAATGTGACAGGGAAATATTTATTTTTGGCTAGCATGCAATTAAAATAAGATGCGACACAGCATTTGCCAAGAGTTTTTTCAGCTGAAAAACTGTGTTTGGTTGGTGTCTTTTGGAGGGACGGCGGTCGCATATTGTAATGGGAGAAAAGTGTCTTTTTAATCATCTTTCGTCTATTCTGAAAAACTGTCACACATTCTGTTGGTGCCGGTGGCTGAACTAATGGACACTTTCTGAAAAAGCCAATCTGCATTTGGAGTTGCTGACAAGCAGAAAATGTGTACTAAAGCTTAATGTTGATTAGGCAAAAATAAACTGAATATTAGCTGGCAAAAATGAAACGGTTCATTACAGATATACCTCTTAGCCATGCTAAGAACATCACTGAGTCATGTTTTTATGTGATCTATGTGTTTTTATGTTTATTTTCTGAAAGTTTAATACTCCACATGAACATACAGTGTTCCAGTGTCCATGGCGCCCTGATGGATACCTGTTTTATGTGCTTCCGACCTCTGACCTGTTTCCATACTCCACAGCCGGCACCAGTCCAATATCGGAGCCAGAAAGCCTTTTTTACAACAGGTCAAACCTGACTTGCTTGCATGTCCTCCTGCTGTTTTCGCAGCGTGCAAGATGAACGTGCACCGGCGCTGTGAGAAGAATGTAGCTCCTAATTGTGGGGTGGACGCCCGAGGAATCGCCAAAGTGCTAGCTGACATGGGAGTCACACCTGAAAAAATCTCTAACACAGCACAGCGCAGGAGGAAGGTAACTGGATGCAAATTGGCCTAAGCCGCCGCCATCATCACTAGAAATGATCTACTATTAAAACTGAAAAACTCTCCAGCTAAGTCCTGTTATTTAAAAAACAATTTGAGTGGTTTCTTATATTTCTAATTATGCTTTTGCTTTTCCGTCACAATTATGCTTCATCAAACATATCTTATCACCAGACAAGTTTGACCTGGGTAAATTAAATCCAAAATGTGGGGAAATAGCAATCAAATTCAACCTGGATCTGTGCGAAAATCATTTCTCTTCCATTTTTAAGTCACAAATTAAATGTGATCATCCACATTTTTTTTGACTGAGTTCAATTCCTTCACCTAAACCTGATTAAGTCCAGACCTGTAGAATCACAAAAAGACAACATGAAGTCGGGTAAAATCTCAAAAAGCAACACAAAATGTCCTGATCTTAGGGAATCCAAGAGAAGATAAGAAACAATCCTACCAGTTTGGAAATAACCCAGAACAGCATCGGATGTATTGGAGCACAAGGTCGACGTTCTTGACTCAACAATAAGAGAGAGACTGCAGCAAAGTTGGCATCTATGGAAGACGTTTGAGACAAAAACAGAACACAAAGACACTTCTGACATTTCCAAAAACCATCTTAGGGATTCCCAAAGAGCTTTGGGAAAATATTTTGTTGACTAATAAAACAGAAAATTAACTTTTTGGAAGATAGGTGAAAGAACTTCACACAGTCATGGTTTGGGGCTATTTTGCTTCTGGAGGAACATCCAGCTGTAATAGATGGAGGCCATTTATTTGTTTGCTGTCTGTCAGAAAATCTTGCAGTCCAGGCCTCAGTTTGTGACCTGACGCTCAAACGGATTTTGGTCATGCAGCAAAACAATGAACTAAACCACACCTGCAGTTCCACCTCCAAATGGCTTAAAAAACAAAATAAGTTTTTGTAATGGCCTCCAAATAAGACACAAGGTATCAGTTTTATCCTCAAAGGGCAATTAGCTTTAGGATGAAGGACAGAAAGAGTAAATATAAACAACTCAGAAGTTTGGAGTGTTTTGAGCATCAAGCACATCTAACTTGCCCAGTGCTCCACACAGACTTTGAATGTAAACCAGACCCGCCTGACGCTCAAAACTCATTTGACGTGAACGCACCTTAACTCTATGCGGCAGTGCCCCGACTACTGCTCTGCATTGAGTCGGGAATATCGGCGGTCAGGAAAATGACACAATCAAGCAAAGAATCTGAAAAAGGGATGCAACGCTTTGCTATTAATTGTCAATGCTACAACAGCAAGATAACAAGGTCCAAGGGAATCACATTTCAAGGTCAGTAAAAAGTAAAAAAAAAAAATAATTATATATACTGTATATATATATCAGTGGTGGAGAAAGTACTCAAAAAATGTACTTAAGTAAAAGTAAAACTACCACATTAACATTAGTACTTAAGTAAAAGTAAAAAAGTACTGGCATTTAAAAATACTTAAGCATTAAAAGTAAAAGTACTTGCTGAATGCATTACCTAATCCCTAATACAATATCATTAAGTGAACCGATCTATTTCATTTTAATACGTTAGAAATGTGCCATTTTAATGAACAAAGCCACAGGTAAAGCATGTTTTTATTATGTTTACTCTTTGTAACAGTTTAGACTTAGATATGTGATTCTATGCATCATAATTCCAGGGATGGAAACATCTTGTCTCTTGTCCTAACATAGCATGAACTTCACTTTTTTTGCCACTAGTGGCTTTTATTTTGAAATAAATCCAACAGAAAGGGTATGGAAAGAAGGTGGGTGGGGGAGGACATGCAACCGAGGAGCCACATAGCAGAGTTGTAGTCAAGACCACCTACCTAAGACCAAGTCAAGACCAGCACCCCGTGCTACGTGACACAAAAAAATTAAGTTTTACCTATCAAAATTGCTTCACAAATTGATCTGAAAGATCCACATTCCCATAAAACACCTAGATATTAAAGAGCTGAAATAAATTGAATCAGTACAGATCCGTCCAGAAGAATCGGATCGTTCCTGAATGTCATATCAATGCAGACTTTGGTCACAACGTTGTCCCACATTTGCGACACCTCAGTCAACACCTCCACACAATAATTCAGTGCATGAGTGACAACTTTTTTTCATCGCAGTAGCAACGTGTGTCTCAGCAAGTACAGCTAGCTTTGCTAGCATCACGTCCACAGATCTTACTTTTCTTTAAGCTTTCCTTCGAAGTGACGCTAAAAGTTGGATGAAGTCCCCACCGTCTGTGAAAGCGAAGCGCTGCTGATTTTACATGTCACCATATCTTATGATTTATGCAGCGCTATTATATTACTGACGATTAGACAGACATCTACTCCCGCTCAGAGGAAACCACTGCGCATGTCTGGAGTTCCGCGTGCGAGTAAAGGGGGAGGCGATGGGTGACAACAGACACGTAAGTCACGTTCTTGCTTGGATTTTACGGCGCCACCTTAACTTCACATTTTAACGGAAAAAAGAGCAATGAGACTTGGATGTAACGAGTAACGCGACACTTTTGTAGAAATGTAGTGAAGTAGAAAGTACAGATACTTAAATGTAGTGGAGTAAAAGTAGAACGTACCCATTATTAAATCTACTTAAGTAAAGTACAGATACACGAAAATTTTACTTAAGTACAGTAACGAAGTACTATGCTACCGCTTGGCTTTGACAACCTTAATATGTACCTGTGCTGCGCAGATTGGTGTGTTTCGGTTCACTTAATACAAAATAAGATGACCCACACACATTTTCTGACAGAAAACAGGTGTTTAAGTTAGCTAATAAACTACCGATCACTTCTTAATGATCGCAAAATTAACGTTAAACCTGAAAATTAAAAAAACATAAAACAGCAATGGACTGAATATTCTGCTTTTGGAGTTCTTATTTTTTGTATGGAAAATATTTGTGTGTGTGTGTGTGTGTGTGTGTGTGTGTTTTAATGTTAATTCTTGACACACTTGAACTTAATCTCTGCTCTGTGGACTCGTGGAGCTGTTGTCTGTTGGTCGCCACGGCAACGGGTCCGCGTGTGATGTTCAGCTGACGACTGAGGAAAAAAGAAGAAGAATGCAACCACCCGTCTTGCTACGTTTTTTCTCCCCCTGGATCTAATTGCATCGTTTGTTCGTAGAATATGGTGATATTCAAAGCAATCATCAAGTAGGATGACATATTTCAGAAAGCATAAGCCGAAGTTTGATCCAGTTTAAACCATGCCTCCTTGAGTGGCAATTAAATTAAATTATTGGCCAATACAACAGAGAAATTTACTTAGTCCTTCTCTTGTACCTTGACAGAACTGACAGAAGCCAAACTATTTGTATTCAGAGAAAATACACATTTTACCAACATCAGCACTTTTTTTTTAGCTTTAATTTAAGCCACATTTTATAGAAGTTGGATAAGAGATAATGTTGCTACCTCCATTTTTTGTGACAGGTTCCACTAGCATCACTGACATTAGAAAACGTTATGTGCTTTTCAGGACAGTATAGACGCAGGGCCAGCTGCAGAATTACAGGTGAGGCAGAAATAGACATGAAAATGAAGTAAAACCTGTCTTATTGTATTATTTTACAGTAAAGAAATATGTTTGCTATATTAAAGACGCATCATATCTCATCTGCTATGTGTAGTTCAGAAGTACAACAACTTTAACAATCTGATAAGAAAGGCTGAGTAAGTTATTTACTTGAAGTTGTTATTGTGTGCTAGGCTGGGACAAACAAAATTCCCCCCCATAGGGGATCAATAAAGTATTGTTTTATGCCGGCCAGTTGAGGGACAGCTGTGCAGTCAGAATCACAAATAAAAAATACAAAGTTTGCACTGACAAGGATTAATTTGGCCTACACAGAAGCTGTTTATCCAGTTTATTTAAAATTCTTTAATAACATTTTAATGGTTACAGATTCTAATGTTGCTGGTGGTTTTAAACATAAAATCAGGTAATAAAAGGAAAATATATCATTGTGATAACATATTTCAATGGGATATATATATATATATATATATATACACTACTTCCATAAAATAGAATATGAATGAAAATATAATTTTTTTGTAATTCCTCCACCAAGTGAAAGACGTTAGATGACGGATGTTTAATACCTGCTAAAAGGTTATTATCAAAAATCACTTTTAATCTGACAAGCCTCCATTAGGACGTATATCCTAATTTATTAAATATGACTGTATGGCATTCACATTTAAGCTTTGGCCTTATTCTTAGCACAAAAAAGCCTTTCCATAGCTGTGGGTGCATGAGTGCCGTCCCCACAAAGTGTCCTCACCAACTTGCAGCACAAAGTTACACCCCTGCCAGAAGGAGTGATTTTGCCGTCTCTTCGTGTTCCCAGTTGACCTCAGGGCAGGACGCTCCCCAATCTCCGCCTGAGCTCTCTCAGACGGAGGACAACAGCTTCAGCCAGCCAGCTGTCCCCACCTCCCCCTCAGAGCAAGGTAACACTCCTCCTGCGCACGCACAAAATGTTGAGGAAAAACGAGCTTTGGGCTCATTGAAACCTTTCTAGAATGAGCTGCTGTAACAGGACACAGTTTTTAACTTGCTAATAAACCAGTTAGAGGTTTTCATTTGATTTCAGCAACAATATTGTGGCTCATGTTGAGAAATAAGTACAGAGAGGTGTTTAGGAACATACAGAGACTAGACGTGAATTATCCCGCACCGCCCACAGCCATTTGGTTGTCACAGTTAGTCATTATCACACTTTGCAAGCTGAGAAGTGGAAAGTTAACTTTCTCTTTGTGGAAGTAGTCCTGCTTCTTTTTTTTATTTGTTTATGAGCCACAAAGCTAAGAGCTTCCTCCAGTATAATAATAATAATAATAAAAATTATTATTAAAAAAAAAATAAATAAATATATATATATATTATGTTGTTATTACTGGAGGAAAGTGTGGGTTTGGGATGTGCACCATCTAAACCAGAGTCAAAAATTTATATACACTGACTAATAACATTGACCATTTTCCCCTCTCTGTCTGAAGTTAAATCAGAACAAGATTCTCTTGTTTTAGGTCAGTCAGAATCACCAAAATTATTTCTGTGTGCTAAATGCCACAACAATGAGAAAGAATATATAAGAGATTTATTTATTGATGTCTTCAAAATCAGAAGTTTACAAACAAAAGTTTTTAAACAAAAAAGGAGGAAGGAAGGCAGGGTGTTTTTATTTTTGCTTACGTCTGATCATCTTTTCTGATGACACCCACAGACTTGGCAGAGCTAACGCGCCTGCAGCAATCGCTGTCGCTCGACGAGCAGAGACCCCAACTCACATCTTCCTCCCCCACTAACTCCTCCTCCTCGACTTCCTTCACGGCGGCCAGGGAGAACGGACAGACCCAGAGGAGGACTCTGGAGGACTTTAACTTTATCAAAGTCCTCGGCAAAGGCAGCTTTGGCAAGGTGCGGCAGCGTGGAGGTGTTTGAGGGGGATGTTTGTTTGTATACTGCTCATTATGCTTCTAATAAAACAGTTTTTTTTAATTGATAGCACAGCAGCTGAGTATTTCCTGCAGGTGTCCTTTCAGCTCTGCTCTGTGCTGCATTGTAAGATGCTTGTGATAACTAATCCGCCAAAATTTGGGTTTCAGCTCATTGTGTTTTCTGCTTACCATGCAGATATTGTATTTTGAGGTTATGTCATAACAGCAAAATCATTTTTATTTTACAATCCAAATACATTAAATATTTTTCGTCTAGTTTCTAGTGTTAATATCTTAGTACACTGGAAATAAAACAAAACTAACTTACAAGTAACTTTTCAGCAAGACATAAGAACTTGTTTTAAGTAAATTATTTCTTAATATTGATTTTAAAAAATACTTTTTCCACTGGCAGATTATTTAATTTAAAATATGGGGAAAATGTCTTGCTGTAAGTGAAATAATCTGCCAATAATAGAACTTTTTTTTTAATCAATATTCAGGGATTATCTACTGTAAACAATCAACTATATCTTGCTGAAAGTTACTTATACATTAGTTTTGTCTTATTTCAAATGCGCTAATGTATTTGCACTAAAATACTTAGATTTAAGATTAAGATTTTAGCTTATATGTTTTTGCAGTGTAAGCATCTGAAGACCAGAACCAGTCCAAAATCCAAGTAATTCTAAGATTACATTTACCAAAGCTGAAAAAGCATCCAGTAATGGTAAAACTAAGTACACCCCATGAATGTACCGTCTCCTTCTGCAGCAATAAATCTAAGTTGTTTTCCTTATGTCTTTATCGGTTTCTCTCGTCATTTTTGGTGGATCGTCCTTGCAGCTTTGCTTCGGTTCACAGAGGTTTCCAGGCGTTTGTTTCTGCTCAGCTGTCTTTACTTTCCACCCCGTATTTCAGTCAGGTTGAGTTCTAGCTGTAGATTTGATCCTCTGTTTGAAAGATTTGAAGTAACAACTTTAACTCTTGAACAGAGTTATGATTTTTATTTTTATTTTTTTAATGCTGTAACCAGGTGATGTTGGCGGAGCTGAAGGGGGCAGACGAGGTTTATGCCGTCAAAGTTTTGAAGAAAGATGTGATCCTTCAGGACGACGACGTAGACTGCACCATGACAGAAAAGCGCATCCTGGCCCTCGCCCGCCGCCACCCCTACCTCACCCAGCTCTACTGCTGCTTCCAGACGCGGGTAGGAGCGCAACGAAAGCCTCGAAGCTTTCAGGACTCACCTGCTTGTCTTTGTCTCGTCCTCTTACGTCTCTGTTGTGTGCAGGATCGTTTATTCTTTGTGATGGAGTATGTGAACGGAGGAGACCTGATGTTCCAGATTCAGAGATCCAGGAAGTTCGATGAGCCTCGCTCGCGTTTCTACGCTGCCGAAGTCACGTCTGCTCTAATGTTTTTACATAGGAATGGAGTCATCTACCGGTAAATACCCCTAGCCTGCACCATGAGGCTAAGAGATTGATCAATTTCATTTAAACTTTTATCATTTTGAGTGAAACGGAGTTTAAAAACTTCTTCCACCAGACATTCCCACTAAATGGTTCTGATAAGAACGTTACACCAGGGCTTCCCAAACTTTTCCAAAACCACTAGGATTGTCCCGATCCGATATTCATGGCGAAAATCAGTCCAAAATCACCCAAAAAACGATTTCAACCTGTGTCTAAAATTGCCGATGTGAGCTCATTGTTAGAAGTGCTTAGTTTCCCCCAGCATTTCTATAAGGACCTGGTCGGTTGTTCTCATGTGTGTTGTTCTCTATTGTTCTCTGTTTGAGTAATATAACTTGATCAAGCTTTTTTTTTACCATTCCACACTAAGGAAAGTATATATATATATATATATATATATATATA
>NW_006800075.1:877733-888895 GCF_000485575.1 Poecilia formosa
AAAGTATATATATATATATATATATATATATATAATTTGTTATGACAATATATCAGGCGAATACTCAGAGCTGTAATATCTGTATCGTATCAGAAGTGAAAAAGTTACATCTGGACACCCCTACACACATCATTCCCTTCAGCCTGGGAATCATTACAAACCCACAGACAGTGCTACAAAGAAATATTGACTTTTAGAATGTTTCTTTCTCATTTTTATTCGCTTTTCAATGATTATTACATTTGTTTAGCATTCCTAAATGCTGCATTTCTCCATCTGATTTCAGTTAGCCATGAGTTCTTTGGGTTTTTTGCTTGAGGAGCAAAACAGCTTGTTAAGTTGCAAAGATGAACATGGCAAATAACATTTCAACAATTTATTAACTCTTATTTTATAGTAATGATTGAAAAACAGGTTCGATTTTATGATTTTTTTTTTCCACATCTTCCGTCCAACTTTCTGAGGCGCCTCATACGCCCCCTGGTGGCCGTCTCTTTGAAAAACACGAGTTCACACAACGACTTCCCCGCCTGATCCCAACCTTTGGAGGAAGCAGATGGCTCTGACTCTCCCCCTCTGTCTGCATCCTGCTCTCACAGGGACCTGAAGTTGGATAACATCCTGCTAGATGCAGAGGGACACTGCAAGCTGGCAGACTTCGGTATGTGCAAGGAGGGCATCATGAACGGGGTGACCACCACCACTTTCTGCGGCACACCTGACTACATTGCTCCTGAGGTGAGCTAAAGTTAGCTTAGCTACAGACTCAGACTTAAACAACAAATTATGGAAAATAAAAAAGCCAAGAAAGAAAAATAGTCCTCTATGGGTTTCTACCATGTCTTGAAAATTACTAATATTAATAGTATTGTATTATTGTAATTTAATTTTAATATTTTTGAAATTTAATTCTCAAGAAACTATAATTTTCACTTTGAGAAGAGATAGGAGCCCCCCCCTGTGCGTCAGTGCAGTCAGGCTGGGCATGACTGAATGATTTGCAAACTGACGTTAAAATATTCAAATAAGTAGTTGGATGAACTAAGTTATTAGGGAAGTTATTTTTTGTTCAGTTTTGTTTTTATGAAACTCTTTTGATTAAAGAAAAATGTAATCAGCAGTATTAACATTCACCTTTCAGATCTGATCAAAAGAAGCTATCATGGAAGAAAATGATAAACAGCTAATTAAATAAAATGTAGGTAAAAAGGATTACAGGTTTATGCCCCGGGTGTTTGTCTGTCATGCTGATCTGTGTGGTTCTGCTGGTTCTGCTGGTTTCAGATCCTCCAGGAACTCGAGTACGGAGCCTCTGTCGACTGGTGGGCCCTGGGGGTTCTGATGTACGAGATGATGGCCGGCCAGCCGCCGTTCGAGGCTGACAACGAAGACGACCTGTTTGAGTCAATTCTCCATGACGACGTCCTCTATCCCGTTTGGCTCAGCAAGGAGGCCGTGTCCATCCTCAAATCGGTGCGTTACAGCGGACATCCAACCATCCATCCAACCAAACATCCAATAAATCAGCCCTCTATCCATTCAACCATCCAACCAAACATTCAATAAACCAACCATCCAACCAAACATCCAATAAACCAACCATCCAACCAATAATCCAACCATCCATCCAACCAAACATCCAATAAACCAACCATCCAACCAATAAACCAACCGTCCATCCAACCAAACATCCAATAAACCAACTATCCAACCAATAAACCAACCAACCATCCAATAAACCAACTATCCATCCAATAAACCAATCATCAATCCATCCAACCAAACATCCAATAAACCAACTATCCAACCAATAAACCAACCAAACATCCAATAAACCAACTATCCATCCAATAAACCAATCATCAATCCATCCAACCAAACATCCAATAAACCAACTATCCATCCATCCATCCATCCATCCGTCTATTCATCCGTCCGTCCGTCCGTCCGTCCGTCCGTCCATCCATCCTTCATCCATCCATTCGTCCATCCATTCATCCGTCTGTCCATCTTTCATCCATCCATCCATCCATCCATCCATCCATCCATCCATCCATCCATTCATTCATTCATTCTCATCTGCCTCCAACATGTCCAGCTTATTTTCAGCTCATGGTTTGTCTTTGTTTTCAGTTCATGACGAAGAACCCGGCCAAGCGTCTGGGCTGCGTGGTGAGCCAGGGCTGTGAGGAGGCCATCAAGACCCACTCCTTCTTCAGGGAAATCGACTGGGTTCTACTGGAGCAGAGAAAAGTGAAACCGCCGTTCAAACCCCGGATTGTAAGAAACCCACACACTTAGAAACAAATTGATTTTATCTGTGAATGCACACAGCTGGCTTAATGTGGCGTAGCTTCAAGTTTTTTGAGCGAAGTTAAAACAGGATGGATGTCATAGTAGTGTTGCACAGCTGTATCAGCACATATACCTGTAAAGCCAGGAACAGTGAATTGAACTCACCAAGACATCTGAGTAAAATTTTCATTTTGTGGATCTAAAAAACCACACTGAAGTCAACTTCAGGACAGTTAATAAAATCTCCTTCAGTAAATGCTTAATGTTGTACTCAAATAATGGATATACATGTGAATAAACCTTATCTTCCCTGCTGTTAGATATGGTGAAGGATCTATGTTGCTGCGGGCCTGTGATGTCAAATCTGCAATTGGATTTTTAAGGCAATTTTTTTGCCTTGAAAATGCAAAAAACAGTTTTGGTTTTAAATCAGAATTTGAATTTTATCAAATGGACAAGTAGTCTAAACATTATTCTCTAAGTATTGATTGCTCATTAATCTTGAATTGTGAGTTTTTATAACTTAATACTGCAATTTAAACCAAATAATTATTTCACAATATGCAAAAATACTGCCCTCATCTAGTGGAACAATTGCTCATTCCTGTATTATTTAACTCACATTATTAAGTTTGTACCTATTTAAAGTCCCCACTCCCGTTTATTTCTTCTTTAGTTTTTTTATTTTTATTTCTAACTTAAAAAAATCTCCAAAGCTAATAAAAAGTTAGCACAACTTACTAATGCAAGTTTATGTTTCACAAACTCACACTTTTAAGTTCAAAATCTAAAACTCACAAGATTTATTTGACTTAAAGAGTTGAAGTTAGAAGCCAAAACTAAGTGCGACTCAAACGTTTTGCATTGCAAAGGTGCCTCAGGGATTCCTGTTAGAATGCATCATTAACTCCTTGCAACACCAAGACTGCAAGTCTCCATGGCAACCAATTATTTTTAAGGTTTTCACACGTCTGCGCTAACAATGGTGCAGGAGGGTGTGTGTTCCTGCTGCTGTCGTTGAGAGCAAATCAGAGTGGGACAGGCTTTTACTCAGTCTTTTGCAAGGCGCAGTTAGTCTTTTTGATCAGAAGGTGTCGCTGTGGCGTAATCTGTTAAGCATCAGGTTATAATAAAGTTTCAGAATTTGCTTCTTTTCTCCTTCAGAAAACCAAGCGAGATGTGAATAACTTCGACCAGGACTTCACCAAGGAGGACCCGGTGCTGACGCCGACCAACGAGGCCATCATCCAACAGATCAACCAGGACGAGTTCAAGGACTTCTCCTACTGCGCTCCGGAGGAGCTGCAGACCTAACACACACACATACACACACACCTATCAGACAACAGTAACGCCTGGCATGCTTACACTCAGCAGAACCAGAACACACACTCTCTCACTCATTCGCACTGTCAATCTTTTCCTTTTAAAGCTCTCGGTTGATGTTACTTTTATGGAGCATTATTTACTTGCATTGTGTCGTTCTTGTTGCCTGGGTTTTATTATGAATATGACTATGACAATAAATATGAACACGCGCACCGCTCTCACACAAACGCACTCTATTTAGACACATGGATACACTCACACTGCTTCTCTAACCAGCACCAGCTCTCTCTCTCTCACGCGCACACACACACACACACACACACACACACGGAGCAGCGGTGCGAAGGCTTGTACATAGCCTGTGTCGAGTGGCTGTATCGTGTCGGTATCGTCTGCTATTAAAGGGGGCGTCGTTGCGCATGGACAAGCACCCTTCCTGTGTTATTACTGTCCTTATCGTGGACCAGTTAGGGCCAAACACCCTTTTGTGCAATACCATGACTATCTATATATTTTATTGTTTGTTTTTATTTTCTTTAAAAATGTTTTGTTCTGTTGGATTTTGGGTGAAATTGCTTTGACTATCACACTCTCTGTCCTCCTGTCCTACGTACGGCGCCTTGCAGAATCATTCATACCCTTTTTTTTTTAACTTATTCACGTTTATTTTCAGGTGACAACCATAAATATTGATGCGGTTTATGTTGATTTTCTGTGATAAACCAACACAACATGAATCCATATATGGAAATTGGAAGGAGGATGACAAATAGCACATTTGCACATTTAGAGGCTGACAACTTCCTTCGTTTTTCTTTGCAGAACTGCTCAAGCTATTTCCTATAACTGGGAGAATGTCTTCAAGCCTTGCTATAGATTCTCATTTAATTTTAGGTCTGGACTTTAACTAGGCCATTCCAAGACACGAATAGGCTTCAATCTAAACCAGTGCAGCTTTGGCTGTATCTTTAGAGCCGTCTTGCTGCTGGAATATAAAGTATTTTACAGCCTCAAGCTGGTTTTCTTCAAGTATTTTTATCTCCATTCAATGCATTGCCACAGAATTATGCTGCCACCACTATGTTTTATGATGGAGATGTTGTTTTCAGGGTGATGTGCAGGAGGAAAATATCAAAAAGGAACATTTTGGGCACAGAGATTGCTGTCTATGTGGTTTGTAGTGATAGTAAAAACCGCAAACAGAAATTCTTCTGCCTTTTGTTCAACAATGGCTTCCTTCTTGCCTTAAGCGTGGTTTCTACTTTTTGGAAACTTCTTGGAATACTCTGCTTTGTTTAGCCGTAAAGGGGGATGACTTTTCTGATTTTTATCTGTCATATATTGTGAAAGTGATTTATAATTTGCTTCTACTTTGCAGTGATGCAGCTTTGTGCTGGTCTGTCGCTTACAATCCCACTAAAATATGTTTGAAATTGTTGTGAAATGACAAAGAAATATGGAAACCTAACAGGGGCATGGATGCTTTTTCCAAGGCGCTGTATGTACAGTGAATGTTACAGGCTATTGAACTAATTATGTGGAGCAGAGTGTTACAGGCGGCCTGTGTAGCATTAAAAAAAAAATACTCTGGTGTCCAACTGTTTCATCCGTCTGTTAAGTTTCAGAGACCTGCCGGCCGGTGTGAATGTGTTGGCCCGTTTCTTTCTTTCTTTTCTGTTCTCCAAGTATTGTGAATGTACATTTTTGTGCGCATGAATGTGTGAACTTTAATCTCCTCCACGTCGTGCTCGACTTTTTGTTTTCTGCATTTCTGCATCTATAGCAACCACCGATGTTTCGCCCATCTTCTCTTTTGGCAATTCCTCTTTTCCCTGCTTCTCTTTGTCCCTCTCAGCCAAAAACCGCTCTCACTTTTGCTTTATTATTATTATTATTATTTTTGTTTTTCAAAATGGCTTTTCTTTCTTATTGCTGTCTTTTTTAATTATTATATTAATTATTATTATTATTATTATTGTAAAGTGTATCTGGAGGATGAAAAACCTTTATGTGTAAAACTATAACTATACCATTATAGGTCTGTTACAGCCGGTTGTTAGGAAACTTGGTGAACCAGCAGCTGAATTACCTCTCACTTCAAACACGCAGCACTCACTCCCCTTTGCTCGCCCTCTTCTCCTCCTCCTCCTCCTCCCCCCCTTCACTGTCTCTCTCTCTCTTTCTCTGAACCACACACGCACACACAAAGAGGGACGGTTTGTCGCGTTTCTTGTACAGCGATCTGAAGACGGGCCGGTTTGCTTGTCTGTGCAGTAGAGTCGGTGTGTAGTGACGCTTTGTGCACCCAGGGGTACGGCTGTTCCTGGTCACTCTTATCTTTTATTCTGTGCCAAAAATGTAGTGCAACAGCCGGGCTAGTCCCCCGTCTGGTCTGATTCCAATAAAACACTGAGCTGTCTACATCCATCCCAGACGACTCTGTCTGCTTTACCCCCCGCCCCCTTTCTCTCCTTTTTTTGTTACTATTATTTCCTGCTGTTGCGCTTTGGAGTCAAATCTGAGGGATGCTGAGAAAGTTTGAAGCCTGAAAAGGGAGGAGCGGAAGGAGGGGATAAGGTGATGCTTTTCCTGGCCAGCCGACCAATCACAGCTCTCGGTCTTTGGAGACCTGCTTGACTGTTTGCATGCAGGAGGGGAGAGGTGACAGTCACTGGAGCCAGGACAGCTCATCTGTGCTGCAGGGAAACCTCTGTTAGCATCATCGCCGCCATGCCGCCAGTCGGGGAACTCCGCAGGACGCAATGACGGCCGACAAGGAGAAGAGACGGTAAACCTCTCATTTTCTGATTTCTGTTTTTTTAAATCTGGAGGAAATTAGAACAAGAATAAGTTGGCAAAGATCTGAAACCCAGCCTGTAGTTGGATAAAAGAGAAGTCTTATTCGCTTCCTCACTTGTTGAGAAATTTGCTGCAATTGTTTTATAGTCGAGGTCACAAGGTCGCAATGTGAGCATTTTTTATTTTTAATCATGTAGTGTCAGTGTTTTAGCGTGTTGACTTAATTAACTCGCATAATGAGGCAAATTCGACAAGTTAAAAATATTCTGTACACCTCTATTACATGTACTCAGTAAACTACAGTTCATGTAAATTCTGAACTTTTGGTTTTTTTTTCTTATTTTTTCCATATTCTTGTGAATTTATTTAAAAATATTATCAATTTACTTTAAATTAATGAATTTTCCATATATATTTTTAGTATTTACATGGTTTTTTTTTATTCTCTTTTGCCATCTTTGTTTTAATTATAAGAATTGGTTATTGTTTTTATCAATTTTTATCTAATTATTTACCAGTATGTACGTTTAGGTGTGTCTGTGTATATATAGTCACACTCATAGTTTTTCAATATCCTTTTTTGTGTACTCCAGTAACCAAGCAATAATATTTTGTTGCCTTTATCCAATGACAATAATTAGTTTTTTGTCGACTAAAATCTTTATACTTTATAGTTTCTTACCTGATTGCCCCTACTATATTATTATTACTGATATTATTTCTTATTGATGGTATGAAATATGATTTCTTTTTGATCTAAGTACTCAGTTTTTCCCCCTGGTCTCTGCCATGTGCAGCGCGATCAGCCGCGAGGCGGCCCGGCGGCGGCGGCGCGTGGAGTCGGACGTGTTTGGTGATCTGTCCCGCCTCCTGCCGCTCCAGCCCTCCGTCAGAGCTCATCTGGACAAACCGTCCGTCATCCGCCTCACCCTCAGCTACATACGCATGCAGGCGTTGCTCAAAGGTGAAAACACCTCGAAAACAAACCAGCCGTTTATTGTGTTTAAATAGTCGAACGGAAATGAAGATGAAGTTTGGCAGCAGAGACCAAATTTTAAGAAATATTTCTTGACTTATGAGTTCATGCAAAGAAAAATCTGACTAAATTCCCTTTCAGTTCAAATGAACGAAGGCAAATAAAAATGCATGACTGATCATTTATCACCGCCTGTAATCTTTGCTAGAAGAATAAAAACTGACAAAGCTTTAGGTGTCAGACAGAGGAAGTGCTACTTCACACCTGGAACAGACTCATGTGAAATTTGCAGAAATACACCACATCCTTTCGTCTGCCGTTTGCATCATTCACAGCAGCACAACTTTCTAAAAACTCATCTCTGTTCCTGGGATCGAAACAGAAACTGCCGGGTCGCACG
This sequence comes from Poecilia formosa, assembly GCF_000485575.1. Classification (NCBI taxonomy): domain Eukaryota; kingdom Metazoa; phylum Chordata; class Actinopteri; order Cyprinodontiformes; family Poeciliidae; genus Poecilia; species Poecilia formosa. The sequence goes on from NW_006800075.1 coordinate 885,533, forward strand.
CAGAGCTCGGACACGGCACGAGACACCGCCACGGAGGAGAGGCGCGGGACGGATGCCGGTTTGAGTTTGGGAAAGAGACGGAGGGGTTGAACCCGTTGGATGAAACCAGCATGTACCTGAAGATCCTGGAGGGATTTCTCATGGTGCTCTCCACCATGGGAGACATGATCTTCTTATCGGACAATGTCAGCAAGTACATGGGCCTGAGCCAGGTGAGTCTGCAGGTGAGAGGTTTACTGGTGCTTTCTGCTTTAAGGGTTCTTTTTAACTCTTTGTTTCCTGGCAGACTGAGCTTATGGGGCACAACATCTTTGAGTACACTCACCCGTGTGATCACGAGGAAATCAGACATAATCTACGTCTGACTGCAGGTTGGTGTGTTTTAAAGCTTATCAATGAAAATCCCATTTCTCTTTTGGTGATCTCTTTCCGCTGCAGTTTTTCCTTTCACTCAACTTTCCATCAGCATGCTTGGACATTGCTCTCTGTGAACAGCTGCCGGTTCCACTTGTAGAGTCTGATTTTATGTAGAGCAACAGTTTTCAAGATGTTGAATTTTAGATTTTCATTATCTGTAAGCCATAATAATCAAAATTACCAGAAAAACATCCCTTTGTGTGTGAAGACGCTACCTGATTTTCACTTTTTAAATTGAGTTACGGAGCCACACCTTTAAATACACGTTCAATAAATTAGAATATTATTGAGAAGTCAGTTTATTTCACAAACTTTATCACCTAGTAACCCTCATCACACTCTGCAAAAACTCTAAATCTTACCAAGTATTGTTGGTCCAGTTTGAAGTCCAAATATCTTAAGACAAAACCAACTTACAGGTAACGTTTCAGCAAGATATAGGAGCTTGTTTTGAGTAAATAATTCCTTAATATCAATTAAAAGTAGTACTAGTGCCACTCAGATTATTTCACTGGTAACAAGACATTTCTCCCATGTTGTAGGTGAAATAATCTGCCAGTTGAACTAGTACTTTTTATCAATATTATGAAATTATTGACCTAAAACAAGCTCCTATGTTTCTCTGAAAAGTTACTTGTAAGTTAAAATATTGGCATTTGAAACTAGACAAAAAAAAATACTTGGTAGGATTTTTTTTCAGTGTAAAAATAAATTTTAGACAGACGGATGTTTGAAAGTCTTTATTTCTGTTAGCAATGATGATTTTCCACTTACTGTTAATGAAAACGTAACATTTAATACTAGAGTATTACATCAGACCAATAAAATAAATCATTTTTAATGCAGAAACGTAGCGTTAATCAAAAGTATGTTTAATACTCGCTTAAAATTTGACAGTTTTCAAAAGTAATGCTCTAATGTATCTGTTTCTCTGGAGAACTTGGGTGCAGCCAGAAGAGGGATTTCGTCCTGAGGATAAAAAGCGCTCTGACGCACCGAGGAAGAGTCGGGAACCTCAAGTCGACCACCTGGAAGGTCGGTGGTGCAGGTTCAGGCTTCAGACCCAGAAGTCGGGTTCTGGCGCTGCTGTTAATTCTGCTCTGCGTGTCTCCAGGTGCTCCACTGTCAGGGCAGAGTGAAGCTGTGCACGGCTTCTTCTTCGGTGTCCTGCCTGCTGCTGACCTGCCGACCTCTGCCGCTCTCACACACGCTCCTCAGCACGCACACCTTCACCAGCCAGCACAGCATGGACATGAGGTTCACGTACTGCGACCAGAGGTGCATAAACTCACCGCCGTTAGCCACAGCTTGTAGGATCTCAGTTTTCAACACTCCTCCTGCAGGTCTGAGTCACTTTAGAGAACATTACTATTCAAATTTAGGACATAAATGGAAAAAAATAACGTTAAATGTTGCTTTTTTTTAAACTCGTACTTTTGAGTGCTTTGCTTTTGCACACTAAAGAGCGTCATTATTTTTACATTATTCAAATCACTTTATTATTGAATAAAAAAAGATGCACACATATGAAGAGCAAGTTTGGTTTTCACAAAAACTTGACTAATTTTACAAGACAAGTTATGGCACAAGTCTAAGATTCTCCCAAATATTGAATTATTTTGTTTTTGTGACATTCAGATTAAAATAAATCAAGTATACGAGGACTAGGCCTGTCACAATAACTAATAAATCAATTAATCGTATGATAAATTAAAGCAAACTCAATCATTTTCACTTGCATAATTTATCATTTTTCTTTTTTCTACCAAATGATAAAAGTATTCTGTCTGGTGATTTGGTCTCAACCTGCCCTTATTTTGAAGGACAGTTTTGTTTGTTGTTTCTGTTTTGTTTATTTATTTTGGATATTTAAAATATCTTCCAGTCCCAGTAGTAAATGTAGATCAAAACTTAATGTTGACAGTATGTTCCTGCATTATTACTTGAAAATGGTCTCAAAACAACAATATTATCGTTTTTGGCAGTAACTTCTGGGACAATTTATCATCCAGCAGAATTTGTTTTCGTGACAGGCCCAGCAAGGATTAACTTTGATTGAGTTTGAAAGTGTGTGTTGTTTCGTTCTGTGGTTCTGAGTCCGACCCACCTCTTGGTGGCAACCTCTGTCTTCACTGTGGTTAAGATGGTGAATTTCGGTGAACATGACGTTTAACAGGAAGAGGCCAAACTGACTCGTGTGTCAAATTTTGGTGGTTAGTTTTATCTCTTGCATTCTGTCTCGCTCTATTTCTGTATTTCTACTTTTATTTGTCCAAATTTGTAGCTGTAATTACTTCCACATTTACTTGTTTAGTTCCGTATTGCTATATTTTATTATATCTACTTTTCTGTCCTTGAATAGGATGGGAGGCCTGAATCTCACCAGAACCTGTCAGGCTGTGACTAGATCTGAAAACAGCTACTTAGATGACTGTTTATAACCGTATTATCACTTCCTTTTAAAGAACCAGGACATCCTGTTATACTAGTCTGAATATTTGTTTAAATAATTACTTCTTTCTCAGTCCGAAGCTTTTTTCCCATAGAGAAACATTGCAGTTTGTTAAAAATTGGCTGTTAATTTTGGATGTGGTTCCAACTAACCACCAACTATATGAGGTTTTGATGACAGGACAGCAAAAACATCATGGTTTATTTATATTAATTTAGTAAAAGTTTGATATTACTGAGTACTTCCATTAAATCTCAAAGCATTTTTTATTTTTTCTTTAGCTGAAAAACCTAAATCAAGAAGAAAAAGTTTGACAATAATTTAAGAAAACAAATAAAACAAAGTAAAGAAACAAGTGCAGAGGAATTAACTAACATGGCAACCGCGAAACCCTGATAAGGTCAGAAAAAAACACTTTATACTTTAATTTAAGTAGCTATCACCAAAATAGCTACTTAAATTATTCCCATTAACTTTCTTTAATGGAATTTTTT